>NW_024582414.1:597856-599341 GCF_018398535.1 Haplochromis burtoni
GTTTTTCATGTCACCTGCATCTATAGCACAATCGAGTTTCTGGTCAATTTGCATTTTGGAATTTTGCCCCTAGTCAAGAGACTGATGTGTGGCCCTCGGATATGCGGCCAACTGTGATGACAGTGTTTGTAACAGTGATGCAGCTTGCCATTCTGATGTAAGGTTTGCCTCGGATGGTGGCAGGCACAGATTCTGCTCTGTATCAAGCCAAGCCAGCCAAAAAGCTGTCGTTTGGAGTCTAAAAAAAAAAAAAAACACTGACTAAAGCTGCTGCTGATTGTTTCACTTGAACTTGGAAAGCACAAGTGGTAATGCAAATGAGAGTGAAGTGATGAATAGTCGTCCCCTGCCATGAAATCCTGCTTTAATCCATTTGTGTACTCATTCATCACATGCAATGGCTCACACATCACTTTGGTTTCTGCTAACCTGCGATGAATATCACTGCCACATTACGGCATTTTCAAAATTGCATTAATTGGTCTAATAGAGTTACTAAAATTACAGCCCTTTTCCATACTCTCAGTGTGGCAAACTTCAGCTGCGACATGTTCTGCATGTGAATTTCCACTGCACCTTCACAGCAAGGGATCGGTGATATTTTCCACTGTGCTCGAGATAAACGGCAAACAAATGCTTTATCCCACTGAGAGCCAAGTCATCGACGGCATTACTAACCAGAGAGTAAGTTTAACCCTAGGCAATCATAATATGTATATTTTGTTTTTTAGTGTTAGCAATCGGGAACAAAGAAAATTATTCTTCAAACTGGGACATTTTTTTTTCAAAAACACAAAAAGAAAGAGACTGTTTTGCCATTCCCCAAGTATAGGGTTAGGGATACCACCAACTGTAAATTAGACCTCTGAGGGATAAAAAAAAAAAAAAACTACCTCCACTATTCATAGTTTACACGTGATGTCACATCATTAGACGAACATCCACCCGCATAGCAAGAAAAAAAGTATTTTTGCTGCCTGAAAGTTACAGTCAATGTAAAAAGAAAGTACAGTCACTTCAAGCTCGTTTTTTTGTATCAGGATATAGAAACAATATCAGGTCTTAAATTACAGAAATACAACCTCAGATGAAATACAAATTGTGACATATAACACCATGTCATTAATTAATTTAAAAAGTCAAAATGCAGAAGTACTGCATGAAAAACTAAGTACACCCTTACTGCTTCCATAAGAATTAAGAGGATAACCAGCATCCAGGTGCATTTTAATCAAATGGACTTGAGTAACCGATCATTAGCAAGTGTGAGCACCTATATAAAAAGCAGTTTGCTGCTCGTGAGCATTCAGGTGTGTGTTCATACTAGGGCTGCCACGATTAGTCGACTAGTCACGATTACATCGACTATCAAAATCGTCGATGACTAATTTAATAGTAGACACTTCGTTTGAAGCTTTGTAAGATCCCAAAAGACGCAGGAATAAGTAGTAGGATTTAGTGTAATAATGGACTGAAACAGAAGAT
>NW_024582414.1:601149-710538 GCF_018398535.1 Haplochromis burtoni
ACTTGTTTTCGTAATGTTATTGTTTGGCTTTTTTAGTATTTTATTTGTTCCTGAGTAAATCGGTTTGGCTGAGATTAAAGTTATAGTTTTTACACAGCTGAATAAACGTCAAGCAGACAGCTGATTATCAGAAGTGTGAGATGCTCGAGAATTTACTCCGGTGTCCTGTTATATTTTAGATAGCAAGGAGTTTATTAAACTTCACCGAAACAATCTGCAAATTTCATTAAAATTTAATAAACTATCATCTTGTCTTTATTTTTAGTTAGCACATACCTTAAACACTTAAAGCTGTAAGCTAATGATAGTTATATAAGAGCAGATGCATGCTGGTGCAATAAGCTGTACGTTTTACGTCCAATGGATGCATGATCTGATTAGTCGACTAATTGCAAAAATAATCGGTGACTAGTCGACTATCAAAATAATCGTTTGTGGCAGCCCTAGTTCATACAACGCCATCAATGATCTTAAAGAATAAATTGCTGCTGCCCATCAATCTGAGAGAGGTCATAAAGTCCACTGTTGTACAGTGAGAAGTATTACGTGTGAAACAGTCATCACAGTAAATCCTGCCAGGTGCAAATTCACCCCAAGGTCAGACTATACAATGCTCAGAGAAATTCCAGAACACCCAAGTGGTACATCAAAAACCATAAAAACAGGTATGGCTTGTTGGGAGAAAGCCTCTTCAATCTAAAGAGGACTAGATTTTTTTTATGAACTATTATATATTTTATTAATAACAGGTTTATTTTTCTGTTTTAATTAAATAAAAATGCCAGGGAGTTTTTAAATACGATACACCATCGAGCCACCTGACTTAACTGATCACAAAGAGTATAGCACTGCAAACAAACCCTGGCATATCGGGCCAATCATTCTTTGTCCACAGTAACTCAGGTTATCATTGATAGGTCAGTTACACTGGACTTGGTTTATAATTAGATTTAAGTCATATAACCTTTCAAAGTATTGCTGTTCCAGACAACTGACTACTGTGACCCTCACCCTCATGTCCTTCACCTCCCAGACAGCAGCATAATTAACCCACCCAGAACAAAAACAGTCTGTACTTTGGTGCACCTTCATCTTACTAGCTCTGCAACAGCAGGGATGTTTCCCTTGGAAATGTTGGGTGGAGGAATACCAGAGCTGCTTAAAACTATCTTAACAATATCTAAAGTTAAGCTTATAACTCCTCAGGAGCCTGCACACTATTGTCACATAATAACATTTAAATTTAAAAATAAAATCTGTAATTTCCACTTCCTGTCATATGAAGTAAACCCAGCAAGTGCTCCAGCTCAGTCGAGCATTTCGTTTACGCTGCATAGCACGTCACCAGCTGCTCATGTCTCCTTCTTGTGTGCCTTCGTTCTCTGGTTGTCTTTTCTTTTTGCCATCAAATTACAGCTGTGGATCAGTCTATGGACCTTGTCAAATCATCAGTAGAATAACACTTAGTATTATGTTGTTGCTGTTTTACATTCCCAGAGATAACTTTATAACCATCAATTTAACTTCCAATCATGCTACAGCCACACTGAGGAAAACAGTGGTAGGAGACCGTGGCATGACCAAAACTTAAGCAAGTGTGCAATGATGTAATTGCTGCAAGACAGTGACTTAACTGCAAAATAACATAGGCACTTGGCAACTTTTTATTTATATATGATTATAACCAGAATACAACCCATTCAGTTGAGTGACCTATTGCAAAGAGATGAGTCACAGACGAAGGAAAGACGAAGGACTGGTTGTACGAAAAGCAGTAACAGACAAGAAGCACCCAGAGAGTGCAAACCTCAGCCAAAACAGCTCACTTTCTGGGAATCATTTTCTTTTAAGAGAATAGCATTATTTTTTTTTATACATTTGTTTTCTTTGTTCTTTTCATATAAACCATAACAAAAATTGTAATGCAATAAAAACAAGCACAAAGTGCAGGCTTTTATTTTGTAGGAGTAGTTCATAGAGAAGAGCGTGGATATTGATTACTATATAATCTATTAAAAAAAAAAAATAACCAGCCGGTTCCTTCGCTTTTTTCTTGACAACACTTTCTTTAAAAGGCATAACTAGGGCTGCTCAATTAATCGAATTTTAATCTAAATTACGATCTGGGCTTTCAACGATCATTAAAAATGACTGAGCCGATTATTAGCCCCTCCCTCGTACTTTACTCTCGTGTTGCTCCGTGTGGCAAATCGAGCGCACCTCTCCGCGTTTCGAACACGCGTTACAACAATTAAGAGGACCCGAGGGAAGCTCGGAAAGCTAAGCAGAAGTTATTTGGAGAGGAGAGTGACTGCTGTTGGTTGAAAAGAGAGGTAAAAAAAACTTCAGTGGTGTGGAAACATTATGTGTTTGCGGAGTCAGACGTGGATCAATAGTGTGTAAACTTTGCTACAGTGTCATAGCTGCACCACAGAGCAACACTGCAAAGTTCACTAAACATAGATGTTTACATTTTTCATTTATTTCTTATATTGCAAACATTTGCACTGTTATCAGTATTTGCACACTATTTTATATTATTTTTGACAATCTTTAAAGTCATTATTCAAAACATTGTTATTGTTAAATAAATATCGTCAAATAATCGAGATCTCAATTTCAGTGAAAATAATCGTGATTATCATTTTTGCCATAGTCGAGCAGCCCTAGGCATAACACATTTTGGGGTCAACTTGAAAGAAAAGGCAGACCCTAAATGTTAAAGTGAGATCAGAGAATATGACATTTAAGTTTGACGTTATTTGACCTTGAAGCAGTCATATTTGGATCCCCTCCATTCTCCACATGCCCCTATGTTGTCAGTACAAACAATGGCAGTCAGGAAGAGGAAGTTTTAAAGCTCTATATAGCACTGTTATCACTTTGACCTTCAGATCAATCTATGGACCTTGAAGGAGGAGGTCAGAGGTCAAATGTGACACAGGATTGAAATATTTATACTATACTTTCTATATGTTATTAGAATTCATTCTAAACTTTTCGAGCTATCGTGTTTACAGACACATGAGCTGCTAAAATCAACCTCCTTGGTGAAGATAAAAATGCTAAGTAATTTGAATGGACTTTCTTTACCGCAATTTAAAAAATTAAACAACACAAGATATGCCAAGCATTCAAAATACCTTTATAGTACATTAACTGAGCCTACAGCACATATGGGATACCACTGCTTTCGTCTACAAAGCTATTATGTTATCTTCTACTGTCAATAAGAAGCACTTCATTTTGGATTTCACTGTTCAACACCTGTCAATAACTGGGAGCAAATATAGGACCACTCTCACCCAGAAAGCTGGGTTAATTAAGGCTGATTCCCCAACCCAATATATGGGAAAGTAATACACAGGGCATGAAAACTGCTGCAGCTCATATTACTAATTATCCCAAGTTATTATAGAAATATTTTCAGTTATTACACGCAATAACTGCTTCTGCAATGTGTTGTCCAGTCCACTCAAGTCATCTGTGAGGAAAATTCTCTGACCTGCCAGGCTGAGACTGTAGAACACATAATTCTATCCTAATACAACTACACCCAATGTTCTGCCAAATGCCAGCTACTATCCTCTAAGGACTGGAGTGAGAGGCAGCCTCAAGTTTTTTCTTTACTGTTCTTGCCTTGTTTTTTAAATTAGTCATTGGGTAAGAGGTGGAAAGAAAGTAGCTGCACAGCCATTATTTTGCATACAAACATTTAATCAAAAAGACATGTGCTCCCAAGCTCACCGCATATACATGTACACTCACACGTACACACACACCACCACCAGGCATGAAAACCCTCCAGTCAGCTGTATGCCAGTAATGATCCTTCTCTGGCACTGTGAGTGCGTAGCATGAATATGTCGCTAACCAGCTGCACTCACACTGTTCACACATCTGCTTTTTATATTATGTACTTGGTACATTCTGAAACAAATTCTCTCTCAGCCCTTTGCCATTTATTTATTATATACCTTTACCCCAACCCTTGTGTCTATTTGGTAGCATGTAAATGGTGCAGTGTTGCGGTTAGTTGAAAAATCTAGTGAGACAGTTGGCTGGTGATTCCTCTACTGATGCTAGGCTAACAGGACGATAAAAATATATCATATCTGTATCCTTCAGATAAAAATTTGTGCAAACAAAAAAAAACCTAAAACATCTGACAACTGTTGAACTGAACACACAGAGTATGAAGCTGGAGTCTGCCACAAGAACCTGACAAAGTTGATGTGATGTGCTCACTTAAATCAGCACCTGCAGAACACCAGACACAGACGTGACAGAGCAGTCGACTTTACAGATGGAAAAGAGGGTGGTGAAAGGGAAAGTAACAACATAAAACCAGCTGGAGGGAATGACAAAGGTTTCTTTTAGTGGCAATCCTGATTGGCACCTAATGTTGTCCCTGGGCATTTCAAGACTCGTAAAACTTTAATGTGCAGTTCAATAACAATTTCCCCCCCTCTTCCACTTCTTTATTCTTCCACTGTGGGATTAGAGAGCCAGGGCCAAACCTCAAAGAAATTGCAAAATGAGTGGCACAAGGTTGTCCAGGGAGTTAGAATAGCTGCCAAAAATGACAAGACAACCAGCGCATTTGAACAAATTTGGCCAAAATTAAAAAAACAAAAACAAAAACTAAATACACGCTATTTCTAAAGAAAACAATAAAACCTTCGTGTCTAAATAACTGCAAGTCTGCAATATTAAATAAGCTGAGACTTTTCTGAAAGTCTCCCTGCATGCCATTTGGTTTTGGTTTTCCACTGTGCAAAGCACATCGTACCTGGCAAAAGAGGTACTGCTTCAGTCGAGATTCTAAACCATGTAAGCCAGAACTAAAAGGCAACATGTAAACACTGCAGGCTGCTGACAGGCCAGAAAGAAGCGACATATGTGCAACATAGGATGTGCAACATGGGACATGAAATTACTCAAACCTTCCAGTTTTTTCCTTGTAGCAGTCTTTTTTTTCCTCAGTTCCTTCAGCCTTTACAAGGATTTAAACCCATCCTACCATGCCCCTAAACAGGAATGGGTACTATGTAAATTACTGAGTCGAGTTGAGCTGTGTCATGCAATAGAAGCTGGGCAAGAATGGAAAAAATTAACTTCAAGGTGTCCACCAGCATGGACTATGATGCCACTGATTCTCTGCAACAAGCTGGCATATGTGTCTGGCAAGCTCTAACATCATGGTAATCATCTCAGCTCATGTCCCATTTAGTATATTATAAACTCCTTTATTAACCATTTAAGGACTCTCGTGGGGAATGAATCTTTCATACACATGGTTAGAGATTCAGGATTCATCACCATGCACAAGACTGCCATGAGATAAGCGTGTGAAAAGCCAAGTCTAGATAAAACACTTCACGAGAGTGCCATCCTGTGGTAAAGTAAAACAGCACTAATCAGAAGCTCATTTTGCAGCAGATTAAGCAGGGCTTTACCAGAAAACACTAACGTGCTGTCTTAGACAGTATGTTCAACAGTGCCTGAATGTCTTTGTAAGGCTTTTCATGGTATTCCCCTGAAAGAACTCTAAACACTTATGTTACCTATTAATATCACTTTTGTTTGTGTGTCAGTAAGTTTTATTTTCTCTGGACCCTGTACAGGATATGTGTGGGAAAATCTTCATCCTGTACATACTTTATTATGGTCAAGATAATGACAGGGCCTTACTTTACAAAATGAAGAAATCCAAAATACACTCTGACATTTAACTCCATCCAACAGAATTCAAAATATAACATTAACAATAATGATATTTTCTGCATTTGAGCAGGTGTATGCTTACTTTGTAAGGAAGAAGGTGGAGTTTTCTCTGCTCTTAGAGAAGGTGATGGGGAGGAATCTCAGGGTGATGTTCATCTTCCTGGCATTAGAGGCCAGTTTCTTAGACTGAAGAACAGAAAAATAAAGATGATATAGTTCCATTGTAAAGTTAAATTAATTGTGTCAATCAGCAATAAATACATCATTAATTTATTGCCATTTTAAGCACAAGTAGCAAAAATTATATGTGGTCTTTTTCAATACATTTACAATTTAGAATACAAAATGTAAAGACAAAATAGTCTTTGCAGCCCCATCAGTAGAACAACCCTGTACAGCAGTGACTCCCAAGCAGGGGTACAAGTTCTCCCGTGGTACTTCTGCAGCCAGGATACATGAAGGATGGGAGATGGGAATAAATATGCCAAATCTATACCAACAGCTGAAACTGTCAACTAATAAGTGTGGGTAATGGTTGGCTAAATACAATAAATATACAATAGGTAAACATTTATGTTAAACTGGTACCGAAACATAATGTATAAACCATACAAAAGATTCACTACATGCCATGAAATGAATAGCTGTCAAAAAAGTATGAATGAATGGCTGAACGACTGAAATGATAAGCTGTAGTTAAAATGGTTAAATAACCAAAACCACACAGCTGAAAGAAGTCAAGATAAACAAACGAGTTCCAAAGCACACACCTGACCCTAACCTGTGAGTGACATCTGTATGAACAAGATTGGGAGCCAGTATTTTCTAGTATCCTGATAATTCCCATTAGTTCTACAGTACTGTGCAAAAGTGTTAAACCATTCCTCATTTCTTTATATTTTGGTTCCAAGAAGCTAGCCCTTTTTTTCCCCCCATTTAGTTATTTTGTTACTAGTGGTCTGCCACCTAATGATAAAACCTAATGATTTGTTCCCAATTAAAAAAATGCCAAAGAAAACACAGCAAAGCAGGCATAAAAATAATATTTTTGCACCAACAAGGTGATTCCCAAGTAACACTTAGATGAAAACTTGGCACATCGTACACTGAGGAAAGTGGAAAACAAACGAAGTAGTGGAAGGACTAAAAAAGCTATGATAAACTGTCCTGGAGAAATAGGAAAAAAATC
The DNA here is from genome assembly GCF_018398535.1 of Haplochromis burtoni. NCBI lineage: Eukaryota > Metazoa > Chordata > Actinopteri > Cichliformes > Cichlidae > Haplochromis > Haplochromis burtoni. The sequence continues at coordinate 608,066 of NW_024582414.1, forward strand.
CAACAAGGGCCTGACAGAGGACCTGAAAGACGCATCTGGTCCTTCAGTTGGTCCATCTACTGTTCACTGAATTACCATCACAAATGGTTTGAGTGCAAGTGAGGCTGTCAAACAGCCATTATTAAGAAGGGAAACTGGAAGGAAAAAAGAAGTGTGCCATATTACACAAGAACTGAACTGACAATCAGTGGCAACAGGTCTCATGGGGTGGATGAATCGAAATTTGACATTTTTGGTTCAAATTGTAATTATGTATAGAAGTGGGCAAAGGGAGGAGGGGTACAACAGTGAGAGTACAGCCATCTGTAAACGGTGGATGCCCTGGCATGGTTTGAGTATCTTGTCTAAACTGATGGAATTATAAACATAGAAAAATATTTTTAACAACTATGCAATGCCATCTGGAGAGCATCCAATTGTCAATGGCTTCATTTTTTTTCTGCATGACAATGATCCCCAACACATTTGGCAATGCAGTAAAATCATACCTGGATAGAAAAGCACAAATGAGCAGTATCTGTCATGGACTGGCCTTCCCCAAGCCAAGACCTCAACAAATATTGAAGTGGCTCATCTTGAAAAGAGAACAGAGAACATACAAAATGGCCTGTATTTGTACAGCCCCTAAGGACCCCAAAGCGCTTTACACATCCAGTTATTCACCCATTCACACCCACATTCACACACTGGTGATGGCAAGCTACATTGTAGCCACAGCCACCCTGGGGCGCACTGACAGAGCTTTGTCCTTCAAAAAGCCAGGAGAACTAATCATGAAGAAACTATGAGAAAGCCTGTCTAAGAGAATTCAGACTATGTTGAATATTAAAGATTGTCATATGTCTGTGAAGGTTCTCAGTCATACAGGTCATCGTAGTTTAAGGAGCTTGGAAAGAAAAGCATCTGGACTTTTTAAAGTTTTCTTGAAGACGTTTCATCCAAGAAGCTTCTTTAGTTCTAAGAGCAATTGGTGGATAGTTCCAGATTTTAAACCCTATGGGAGTGTCCCCAAGAGGGTCATGGACCTCCTATTGATCCTCTACCTAATCACATGAGCCAAGGTGTGAAATGAGGTGTGGGTCACAATCAGCCAAGCTATCGGGTGAACCCACCTAGCCCCACCCTGCCACGTGATTTACTGAGGTCATATAGCCCAGGATGTGAGTGGGCATTAAGGCCTCTGGGAAGGGATCTCAAAACTGGATTATAGATGGCAGACAGTTGGAGTCGTAAGCCACCGCCTCTGTTCAAAGATGGTCGTTCACAGTGGATTACGAACCTTCACAGACATGCTCGTTAAAGACTGTCATACCAAATACTGCTTATTAGAATCTCATCTCATATAGAGATCGAAAATGTGACGTCAAAACCGCAAAGGATTGTAGGTACGAGTGGCAAGTGGTACTAGCGCACGCAGGCTTTCACAAGAAAACAGTCACACAGCGATAAAAAGAAACACAAAGAATGGCAAGAAGCTGTTATATTATTAACTGCAAAAGCTCGTTGCATGATAGCCACGGGAAGCCGACGCGTAACGGTTTTTATCCGATTCTGTCGTGGAAGAGAAATTGTTCCAACCATGTTTCCGAAGTAACAAAGAGCTGACGGATGGCCTGGATTGCAGTCATTCGAAGACCAAATATAACGTTCCAGCACACTCCAGCTCACATGTTAGTCCGCTCCAAGCATTTCCACAAATGTAAGTCTTCTGTTGTAGTCATTACATAATTTATCATAACATAATTGTTGATGTAGGTTACAAATAAGTCTTATATTGATTTGAATTGAATTCGTTGCGCTATGCTGCTTTGTTCACTGTGGCTTTGCGGGCTAATGTTTGTTGTGTTTTGTAGGAAAACCAGCCTACAAAATGCTGGAATGTGATCCAGACTGGGCCCCTCTATCAACCTGGGTCATACCGAGTTTAAAGCTGCTACCACAGCGAGTTTTTTGAGAGAGAGAGCGAGATCAAAACAGCCACGAAAAGTCCTGCATATATGTGCCCAAGTGTTGTATTGAAGCAATCAAGTGATGAATAACTGTTTTCCAGTATGTTGTTTTGATATGGTTTTGGTTTTTTTCGCACTGTACTTGTTTTTTTCCACAGAACCGATAAAAGCGCACAAGGGAAAAATTTTGTGTCTCTTTTTTGTGATTTTCTATTATAGTATAACACTATTGTGCGTTTTATATATAGAGACTATATTTTGTGTGTTTTGCGAAACACTTATTTTTATTTCTATTGGATCTGAAAATGTTGTGTACCGGTAATACTACAACCTGAAAAGTCAAATAAATTTTGTTGGCCTGTACAGGAGGTAAAGGAAAAAAAATTAACAACAGCTGTAAAATGGAATAGTCCAAATCACCAAAGTAAACTGGACCTGAGCTTGTTGCAGGGATCTGAAGATACTAAACATTTTGTGAGTGTATGCACTCACACTTAGGACCATATAGTTATAAATATGTGCGTGATGAAAGCTGTGCAGCACGGTAACATCTTTAGTCCACTCTGTATGCTCGTATGGGTCTAACCCTTTCACTCCTTTGATTTTTACCTCATACTTTTTTTTGTCTTTCGTCAAGTCTGTCTTTGTACGGACCTGCCGTGTTCTCCTTCGTTTTGTACACAACCGTTTTTGGGGCAAATAAAATGTAAACATGGTGCTGGAAATGCTAGCGCTTGATGCAGTGTTTTGAATTTGCTGCCACTCGTACCTAAAATGCAACGCGCGAAAGTCACGTGGTCTGTCAATCTCTGTTTTCATAGAGAAATATAAAGCAATGAGGGGTCCCTCGAGGCATTATGAAGATCCCAAAGCAAGTAGAACCAAACAGCTAGTAGACTTTAAGAAATATCTCTGCAACATACATCTAACAAAACAGCTGTCAATGAAACAGGAAATGGTGTTGAAGACAGCCTCTATTCCTAGTAAATAACAGATACGTTGGATCCTAGGCTGACCTTCCAGTTCTGTGAAAAAGTCGTTGGGGCAAGGGGGTATTGTCACGGTACAAATACATCCAATTACCAAACATCTGTTTTACGCCAATAACTACAGCTGTGTGAGTTTCATTAGCAATCAAACCAAAGATGGCCTGAACTCCTACTGCCCTCATCTAAATTTGAAAAGACAAGCATTTCCTTTCTGGCTCCTTTATCACTTCAGATTGGCAGTAAGAGACAGTAAAAAAGATTTATTAAAAAGGAGCAGATATACAGGGCCAGTAACAGATTACCGCACTTGCAATGTTCTGGAGAAAAACCCAAATCCCAGAGCTCATCATGCGCCAAGCCTTTATCTTTCCCTGAGAATAAGCCTCATTATTTTGATTGATCTATAACAGCTGAAGCAGTGACTGCTTCCCATAAAAGAACACAAATTACTTCAAGCTATCAAATGCCACTTGAATTGGGCTGCAGTAAAAGAACAGGTAATAGCTGGTATGAAGTATTACACAAAAGAATGTCAGTGGTTTGAAGAAAAAAAAATGTTTAAATTGCGGAACTGCAGCCACAAATTACACAAGCAAAGCAATAAAAGCACAAAGAGAAAAACACTTATGGGATATTGGATATGTCTGATGTGGATCTGACACTATTATTACTTTAAGATGTATATATCATATCGGTACATTCATCGACCATTTTCTTAGGTACACCTGTTGAACTGCGCATTGACCCAAATATATAATCAGTAAATCAAATCACAAGTACAAGGCAACGAAATGCAGTTTGCATCCATCCAGAAGTGCTCTAGCAATAATATAGATATATCACAGAATATGGGTCTATTATAGGTATGTTACAATGTACAATGGAGGTTATAAATATGGTTAAAAATATGAAAACTATACAGAAATATGAAATATGAAAACTATACAGAAATATGAAATATGAAAACTATACAGATTGTAGATATACAATTGCGAGTATTAATAAACAGTTGTAAAAACTATAATTATTGTATTGTACAGTATGATTGTCTATCCAGCATTTACAGTAGTGCAGCTGAGATCATTGAGATGGATATGGATAAATTATGCAGTAGTTATATAAAGTGCAAGTGGTTGTAAGTTCAATGGTTCAGTGTTATTATTGTATGTATGAGGGTACAGTTGGCCATTTGTTTGTTTTGTCCAATCGGTGTGTGTTCTGTTATGGGCGATCGTGGCTCAAGAGTTGGCAGTTCGTTTTGTAATCTGAAGGTTGCCGGTTCGAGCCCCGGCTCTGACAGTCTCGGTCGTTGTGTCCTTGGGCAAGACACTTCACCCGTTGCCTACTGGTGGTGGTCAGAGGGCCCGGTGGTGCCAGTGTCCGGCAGCCTCGCCTCTGTCAGTGCGCCCCAGGGTGGCTGTGGCTACAATGTAGCTTGCCATCACCAGTGTGTGAATGTGTGTGTGAATGGGTGGATGACTGAATGTAGTGTAAAGCGCTTTGGGGTCCATAGGAACTAAGTAAAGCGCTATACAAATACAGGCCATTGTGTGTGTGTGTGTGTGTGTGTGTGTGTGTATGTTCAGTCCCTGCGTTTAATGTGGGTGCGATGTCAGGAGGCATGGTGATGGTGAGGAATATCAAATGAGGATCTTTACATGTGTGTATTGCTGCTGACCATGTGAATTCCTTTTTGAGCCAAGTGTTCCCTGATGGCTTCTGATGGCTGCTTCCAGTAGCATAATGAGCCATGTCACAAAGCTCAAATTATCTCACGCCAATGTCATGATGATGAGTTCACTGTACTCAAATGACCTCCACAGGCACCAGATCTCAAATCAATAGAACACCTTTGGGATGTGGTGGAACAGGAGATTCTCATCACAGATGTGCAGCAGCTGCCTAATGCTACAAATTATGAATCAGAGTTGGAGGAATGCTTCCATCACCTTGGTTCAATCTGGTACTAGCAAAGTGTATTTAATAAAGTGTCAACTAAGTGTATGTGCTCCACACTTTTAAAGGGTTTTGGCTTTTCTACAAGGTTTCACCAGGGGTCATAAACAGTTCTCCAACAAACTGTGCTTATCTGTTATTCTCCTCAGCAGGTAGCTCCACATGTTTGATTTGGCAGATTTTTTACAACTGTCGCACTTCCTTATGAAGGGATTTGGGTCTTCTCCCAGATTTAAAAAAGGGATTTTTTTTGCTTGTTAGGTAAATATGTAAACCACTATACTATTGAACCAGTCTATTAGGACAAGATGAATAAAGGTATATGGCTCTAGTAAGCACCATTATTTTAAATAGCACACGTCCTCACCAAAGCAACCCACCCTATTTTAATTTATTATACTAACATTTAAAACTCATATTTAAATCTTTTTTATGTTTGTAACATCATAAAACAAATAAAGGTATACATCTCCCCCAAATATTTTATTACTGGGCTTAACCTCTGAGGGGCAGAACGAGTTGAATTCAGTGGAAATCTAAGCTAGAATGGGCCACAATTATTAGTGTTTGTTACTAAAAACAATACAAGAATTTATCTGTACTCCATCCTGAATTCATGCTCACATATGCCCAAAAATTTAAAACAAAACAACATTCAACACACTAAATCTATCAACACAGGGCTTACTTTGACAGTGACACGAGGAGCCTGGACGAGGTTGTCTCTGGTGGCACCATCAGCAAATCGGCCAGTATCCTCCAGAAACCTGTAATCTACAGTTGAGACAAAGGGTCAATGGTAATTATGAAAATGAGAAAATAGCACATTTCTATGATAACACACATTAATAGAATGACTTATACCAGCAAAGAGGCTGCTCACCACTGAGAAGTGCCATTTCATCAAATTGTGACAGTGTCACAAATGCTGTTTTATTTCTAACGCCACTGCATCCTGAAACTTCCTTGTGCTTCTTCACACACGGCAAGCTACAAAAGATAAACGGACAGTCATGGTAGGCAGTCATTTCCTTATTCAATTCAATTCAATAAAACTTTATTGATCCCAAAGGTTGACCCCGAAGGAAATTTAGGTTGGAATTATTAAGCCAGTTCACAAAAAAGGGCACTGTGTGAAATGTAAATAAAACAGAATGTAGAATTGTGCTAGTCAATGTAAACCATAAATCCTTGCCTGAAAGGGAGCCAAAGAAAAATGTTAAAAACAAACAAACTGTACTGTTTTTTTGTTTTTTTAAAATAACCCAAAGGAACATTGGGTAATACTGCCTGACGCGGGATGTTTGACATTTTTAAATAATACAAGATTAAAGATGATTTTGGTAGTCAACTAACCTGTCAATTTCTCTTTGATCATTCAACGATTATTTCAGTATCTCACCTGCTCAACTCGGTGAATCACCCTGTTGTCTCATCCAACAGCAAATTAAAATAGTGACCCAGGGAACACATGAATTCAACTCAAAAGGACCGTCAGAATAAAAGTAAAATAAATACAAATATTAAGTCCAAAATAAGAAGTTTCCAAAGTTTACAGAGAAATCAGTTCATGGATTCACAATTGCAGTGGACATGCTCTGGAGTGAGGCTTGCTCTTATCTTTGAGATGATGTTCCCAGCTGCAGCTGATAACCAGGCTAAACATGCTCTGTCATGACTTCAAGTGTTGTTTTTGAAAGATCTTAACCCTTTAAAGCTTGAACCATGAAATAATTGCCAGGAAAATCCTAATTTTTCCAAAAAAAAAAAAAAAAAAAAAGAGTATTTATTTAACCTTCTGACGTTAAAAAATACAATAAAAAAAATCTTAATTTGTATAAATTAGTTTCGATTTGTATCATATTTGCTACACGTTTGGCATTTGTTTAAAAATATATTGTGCAGTTTATTTGGGGTTTTTTGGGAATTGAACTGATGATGCAGAAGTCTTAAAAGCTCATGTATAAAAGGAGATCTACGAGGCGTTGGGGGGTTAAATATAAAAACTTACACTCCTTCACACCAAACACAAAAACCTTGGGATTTCACCTGAGCATGACTAGGCCAGTTTTCGCACTCTTGCTGAAAGACGGATATCTGGCCCAAGTCATACCAGAGACTGTATTCCTAGAAACTATGTAAAAGGAATGCTGAATGATGCCCAAAACAACAGGCAACAATACGAGAGTGGAAAGCACATTTGTTAGCCCCCGTCAGATAAATCTTAAAGAAATGTTTAGCAATATAATTTTTGTACTATTCAGTATTAGAAGGTGAAGTTGTAAATGCTTTAGCATCGACAGAATTCCAAGAATGGGCAACGGACCATTGAGATTTTGTGAGGCATGCTGTTCTGAGGCATGCTGATGCTGGACATGAATCAAAGGAAAGTTCAGAAAGTAAAAACAAAAACACGGCCATCTGTCAGTCATCGATAATATTTATCTGCACGTAAGGGTAGAAGATGTGGAAGATTGTAATTCTTAGGTTACCGGGTATTTTTTCCTCTGTTTTTTTAAATAGCGATGGAAAACAAATGGAAGACAGAATTATGCTATCCCAGTGGAGCTTTAACACTACAAACACAAAATTGTCTGTGATGACATTGTAAATGTTATGTCTCTTTTTTTTCCTGCATGAAATCTTGGACCTAATAAATTAATAAAAAAAAGATTGTGCGATGTGATTAAATGAACAGTTAACTTCAAAAATGTTGGAACCATTTTCCATCAGTGCAATGGCCAATCTAGAAGGTAGTCATTTCAGCTTTTTGCCAATGACAAAAAGCTGAAACTACCACAGCACTATTAATTGCTTGGCTGAAAAAATGGGAACCTCTGGTGTTATTGGCTATGGGACAGACTCTGGCAACTAGTTTACAAAGGACTGCCATACACAACCAGCTAACTCTGTCATGAGTTTCTTTGGACAACTTGTCAAAATGTTTGCTTCTCAACTGGACTACCTTTAGGGAAAAGAGGTAATGACAAAGGTTTCAGAATTGGGGGTCCATTCACAGGTGCAATTTGAAATGAAATGATCACAGCCCAAATACAGTTTAGAGTGTCCACCACATACCTCATTAACCATTGAGGAATAAGTGCCATTTCTATATACAGTCAACAGAGTATGAGAGCTGGAGTTAAAATGTGATTGGACCTCACTTATGAATGCTGTCCAGTACACTCATGCATACAGTAGTACCGTTTATTCTATGACAGTATTTAAAACTTAATTGACATAGATGACTTAAGATGCCAAAATCTGTCCTTTTCCATGGATTATTATTATTATTCCACAGCACCACACTGTGCTCTCTGATAGGTGAAAGCAAACAATGCAACACCAGTGGGACACTTTACAAGGTGAAAATGTGTTGCAGTTTTAAATTACTTCACAATAAGGTCACTTTCTATTCCACTTAAAATACTTGTATATTAACAAATTTTTAAAAGAGTATCAATAAATCAATAACAGCCACATCCTGGAAGAAGGTCATGAAAGAATAAGAGAATAAACTTCTACATTTTGAATTTATAAAGGTCTAAAGAGGTGAAGTCACCCAGTGGTTTACAAAAGCACAATTAGTCCTAACCACATTATGGATAAGAAGCTTCGTTTTTGTGTGTATTTGCTGCTAAGGCTTTAGCACTTAATCAGAGGATATTCTTCTCACCTGCAGGAATGAGTAAGGCAGGCTGGACACCTGTACTTGGCCTCCTCTGATCCGCAAACACCACAACTGCAGGACATACAACACGTCAAACTGAGTGCGTTTAACAAATGAGTGAGGTTAACAAGTAACGGTGCTCAACACGCACACATAACCTGTAGTTGAGCCAGAAAATGTTTTGTGTGACAAACTTTAGGAGATATACTTAATATATACTAAAAGGTTAAAGTAAGTGTTAATAAACGAAGAAGAAACGGAGTGAAGAGTTTGGCTGTGGTGGTCTCACTTGAAGCTAACTAATAGCCTGCTAACTTCATAACTGCCTAGCATAAACATATTACGATAAGTAGCATCTGTTATGGGACAGCAGATGTATCTGCTACTCGGTTAACAAATATTAGGATTATGCCGACTCTGAGAAGTGAAGCTGAGCAAACAATCTTTACAGCAAACGCAAAATATTGTCCTAGTTTTGTGGCTGAGCTGCAGTCGGTTTAAATCGCTTACCTGGAAAGAGACATCTTTCTTTTCTTCCCTCTCTCCTCTTCTTCGGTGCTGCTATTTTCGACTTTGTTCTCCGCGGATGACATTATGTGTGCTGTTGGAAGAATTACTGCGCTCATAACGGGAGAATTGTAGTTGCACGCGGACGAAACGACACGCCGGGATCAAAACAAATGCTCTTCCGCCCCGGTGCCAGCACGTGGATACAAGTTCCGGTTGGAAAATGTGCTCATTGGCGCCTCTCGGTGTCTGCGCGTCAGAAATGCATCCCATGATCAGCTCACCAGCACTGTTTTTGTTGTTGTTGTTTGTTTGTTGTTATTTTTGGTCTCTGTGCCTGCCAGTGTATCCAAGCTTAAAATAGATTGAAAATAGACACGGATAATAGAATATGCCAGAAGTAAGAGCAATAATCGGTCGTTGGGCAGGATAGTAGCTACATCAGACCCTCTCACAAGCAGCACTTATTTGAGTTTCTTTTCTCACGAGATTTCTATGTGTGTTTATATAGGCTGTGTTTATTAAAGGAGTGAGTGATATGAATCAAAGAAGATTTCTTTAAGCTGTGTGTGTGTGTGAACAAGAGGGTACATGCCCATGCACCATATTCAACATCCCTCAAAAAACTGATCAGCAGTTTAGAAAGAAAAGTGAATTCATCCATCCATCGATCTTCTTAATCACTTCTCTAATTCAGGATCGCAGAGAAGCTGGAGTCTATACTACCTGCACTCCCTGAACTGGTCATCCTATTGTATGACCAAAACATAAAAAGAGCCATTCATGCTCACATTTGCTCCTTGATTTAGAATAACCACTTAATCTAACATGCATGTCTTTGGACTGTGGGAGGAAACCAGAAGGCACAAGAGGAAAATGCAAACTCCACACAGAAGGGCCTCAGTAGGCCACTGCATTCGGACGCTATTACTGTGATTAACCTCTGCATCATTGGGAATTAATTGAATTAGTTTTATAAAATGACAGTGTCACTTTTTAAAGTTAAATAAAGACTTTGAAAACTCATCAGATCTTAACTGGAAAAAAAAATCACGCTGGATATTTATACTGATGTGGACTGGGTAAATGAACGAAAGGATGCTATATCAACTGATACCCCAAAAGGTGAAAAAATGACACAGCAGACTAGTCCATTTTGGGGCGTGCTGAAAACATCAGAGCATGCTCCTAATGGCATGACAGATGGTACCCTGGAGGAGCTTCACTCAGATCTGTACATGACTGCGCTGCTGAACAGCGTGAGAAGCAAACTGACAGAACTTCCAGAGCCGTTCTATTGGATTCAGGTCAGGCAAGCGTGGGGGGGCAGGCAATGATATTGATTCATTCATCTTCCAGGAACTGCCTGCTTCCTCTCACCACATTGTTGTGCACCAGCAGGAAGCCAGGACTCACTGCACCAGTATAGGATCTGACAATGGCTCCAAGGATTTCATCCTAATATCTAATGGCAGATGTGTCGAGATGCCAGACGATGTTACAGGCAGCCTAACACTCTTTACAGTTTCTCCAGACCCTTTTACGTCTGGCAGATGTGTCCAGGGTAAACCTACTCTCAACTGTAAAAAAACATGAGCTGCCAATTCTGGTTTTCTATGGCAAATGCAATTAGGGCCCTACAGTGTTGGGCAGTGAGCACAGAGCCCACGGCAAGATGTCAGGCCACACGCCACCCTCATGAAATCTGTTTCTGATAATTTGGTCAGAGACTTTCACAGCAGTGGCCTGCTGGAGGTCATTTTGTAGCTCTGGCAGTGCTCATCCTATTCCTTCTTGCACAAAGGAGCAGATACAGGTCCTGCTATTGGGTTAAGGGCCTTCTACAACCATTTCATCTTTCTTAGAGAAACAGTCTCTCGTGGAATCTCCTCCTTATCTCTTAAGACTGCTGGGAGACACAGAAAACCTTCTGGCATTGGACATATCGATGTGCCATTCTGGAGTTGAACTACCTGTGCGACCTCTGTAGGGTCCAGGTATCACCTCATGTAACCAGCAGTGACACCGACCTTGCCAAATGCAAAACTTGTGAAAAAACAAAAGAGACGACGAGGAAAAGAAAACACCTGTGGCCTCCACTTATAAAAACCATTCCTCTTGTGCAGCTCGTCTTATTGTTGCCCCGCTAGTGTGCCGGTTGTTAATTTCATTAACACCAAAGCAGCTGAAACCCCCTCTGCTACTTACCTGACCAGATTAATATCCCAGATTTGATGCTGATTAAAAAGTGTTCCTTTAATATTTTTTAGCAGTGTATTTTTATGGTTGTAACATTAGGGGGGAAATGTTTTACTTAAGTAACACTCTGGGTGCAGATCTCAACCTGTTATTGTGCACATCTGAAACTGATAATGAGGTATTACTCCACCACTCTTTATAACAAGTATGTCCTTCATTCAAAAAAAAGGTAACAAAACCACATGTGGATAAAATGTCCCATTTATTTGTTTCTAAAATTATTTTTTATTTACACATTTGCATCCAACTTTGTCCTCCACAAACTTTATATAATTACACTTAATTAATGGTAACATAACTTAAGAGTATGATGACTGTTTTCTGTGTTTTTTGATTTTGTCCTCCCGTAGCTGCATTTGACTTCTGAATGAATTTATAAAGCAGTATGATGAACACACAGTCACAGGTGTGCATGCACACACACACACACACACACACACACACTTCAAACATAAATACTCCTCTAGACCGAGCTGTGGTTGACCAAGTAAGCAAGTTCTCTGAGAGTATAACTTACTGTGGTACAGTAATGTGACCAAAAAAATAATAATAACAAATCTAAAAACAAACAAAAAAAAAAAACCACAGGTTATAAATAAACATTGAAGTATGCTGTCAATATATACACAGGAAACGTTGCAGCACCAATGATAGGTTTCCCCTGAGGAAACTACCACATAGTAGGAAAAGCTATGAAAATATGTTGTGTATCAAAAAATGGTTCATAAATTAGAAGTGACCAAATCAACATAAGCATTCAAACAACATAACAAATTCTGATGTAACCGGTACATACAAAACAAAAGGTGAAAATGACTAATTTGACTATTTTTGAAAGCAGGTAGAGGTAGAGTACCATCTGTCAAGATGTACAGGTCCGACTGGATGGGACCAAAGACAAAAACATAATGAAAAACAATATCAAATATAGCCTCTGATTGGACAATGAAATATTTAAAGCACACACATTTTCCATATGCTATTGCACCTTTAGTTAGACAGTGCCCTCTGCAGAGGCCTGGCATGATCCTTTGGATTTGACCCCTTCCAAGGATGGTGTCTTTGGGAGTTGAAGGGGTGGAACATGAGTGAATGGCAGGTTTGAGTTTTGGACAGGCTGCTGCAATGTGAGGCCCTACCCCCGTCATCAGGAAGTAAAATGGGTCCATATGCAGTGGCCCAATGCACCTTTTGAGTGAAAACTAAACAAATACTTTACACATTGATTAGATAAATATCAGTATACACTGTCCTCTTTGGCATGGGTGTTCCACAGAGACTGATTTCTCCCAGGTAGAGCTGCCTGCCGTTCGATGTTGGGTTTTTGTTAGTCTCACAGTAAGTCCTGCTGAAGCTCTCCAGCAAATGCAACAAGCTCTCAGGGATACAGTCTGCCTTGCTGTGCCAGTATCTCTTTGGTAGGAAATTTTAAAAGTCTGCGGATTTAAGTGGTTTATAAAAGTGGCTTCGATGATAGGGATGTTGGTATCAGAGGAAGCAGACTGGACCGATTTCTACGTTTCGCTGACTGTTGATTTGTGAAGTGGGAAATTCCTCTATGTCTACAATTGGTAGCTGACCACTGTCCTGAGTATGGAAGAGGAATCGTGACTGGTGCCAGCTGCCATCTTGGATCTGGAACAGGACAAATGGAGGAGGGGAGCAGATTCTATTTATTTGTGGTAATGACTTTTAGTAAATACAAAAATATATATATCTTTAGGAAGTTCTTTAAAATTCTGCTGTCACCTATTTAATTACAACCAACAATTTATCACCAGCATAAAGAATTTATCAGAGCATATCATCAGGTTATCAGTTTACATTTTCAAATCAGTCCCAGCAAGTCATAATTTCACGAGACAGTCCTATTGATATGCAGAATTATGTGCGGGTTTCTGTAAGAATAACCACAGAAAATGCTCACGACTAAATCAAACTGCCCTAACGACGAAAACAAAGGCACTTTTTTTTTTTTTTTAAACACCACATTACCTTGCACTCATCTTGTAGCACATGTGGTTCAAGTAGTGTGTCTTTCTCAAACATCTGTTTGTTCCAGCCACGAAACCGAAGCCTGGTGTTCTCTTTGTGTCCACTGGAGCTGAAGCTGTCTGCGGTGCTGGAGGGTTGATAACTCAGGCAGTGAAACGTGATGCTTTGGCTAGCCTCACTGCTCAGTAAATGGAGAAACTTCATCTGGACATTTCCTATGTCAAATACCATCTGTCGGAGAGAGAAAGTGCACAGACGGTGTAGATTGTGAACACCATAGCATCATGTCAAAAGGAAAACAAACCAGTTTAGACTTGGAAAAAGAACTGCTGATGCTCACAAAGCAAGAGATGGATATGCAAAGAGCTGGAGTGAGAAGTATCATCAAGAAACTTGGAGACAGCCACACAGTACAGAACAACCCTGTCAATGGAAGGAAGTGAACATTTTCAAAGAATCTGGAAAGAAAACCAGTGAGAGATGTGTCTAAAGACCCCAGAGCAACTGCCAAGACAGCAGTGAGTTACTTAGCCAAGTCAAGAAGTAGTATTTAAGACAGTAACTAGAACCCTGCACAGGAATGGACTAAGACGTTGGAGACCAAGAAACACTGCACTTCTTCAGAAGAGACACCTTCAAGCTAGAATGAAGTATGCGAAAGACAACCTGGAGAAAGATTAAGCAGCCTAGAAAGGTGTTCTTTGCTCAGCTGACACAAAACTAGAACTCCTTGGCTAAAGAGAGTACAAGGAAGTACAACCCTCTGTCATAGTTTTATAATTTTGTGAATAATTTTGTTTCAGTGTGCAAAGTAAAATAATATAAGCATAATGCAGTATAGCAAAATAAAACTAACTCTAAATGAATCAAAATGAAACTTTTCTTGTACTGTCAGTGTTAAATACTATAGTCTAAATCAGGGGTTGGCAACTCCAGGCCTTGAGTGCTGGTGTCCTGCAGGTTTTAGATGTGTCCTTGATCCAACACAGCTGATTCAAATGTCTAAATTACCTCCTCAACATGTCCTGAAGTTCTCCAGAAGCCTGGTAATGAACGAATCATTTGATCGAGGTGTGTTGACCCAGGATGATATCTAAAATCTGCAGGATACCAGCACTCAAGGCCTGGAGTCGCCCACCCCTGGTCTAAAGTAAGAGTAAAAGTGTCCTTTTTTTCCCCACTCGTTCAGTGTTACCTTATCAGTTGACACTGGATGTAAACAAGTCTGTCCCCCTGCTGTAAAGTTGCAGAACACCTGGAAGGCATCAGACGTACAGCCCAGGTTTGGATCAACCCAGAACCAACCTGAAAAGAGAATATTAATATTAAGACCTGCTACCTGTGCAAAATTCCATGTATGGGTGAAGACACTCACCGTCTTTTAACTTGTGCTGGCAGTCCAGCAGGTCTTTACAGACACGAGCTGGGTTCTCCTTTGTCCCGAGAGGCTGTTTGATGCTCTCGATCACACTGCTCAAATGCTGTAGAGTCTTAAGTACTTCCGTGTTCTGGTCTGGCATGCTCATCTCCATATTCTGGAAACTCTAGTTAAGTACGAGGATGATAACACTGTGAACTCTCAAGTTTTAACCTGACTTCACAAATCTACTAATCCATAACTTCTCTATCCATCCTTATAAAGTGCTTCACCTCAGTCCTCAGGGCATCATTGGAAGCGGATGGACTGTAGACTGCTAAGTCGTCATATAACACTCTCTGTGGATTAAGAATCACCATATTCAGTTCAATGAAAACAATTCAGTGCCTTCATTATTAAACTGAAAGATTTTAATCTGTCAGCTTGCTCATTGATTAAAGTAAATATGGCAGCAGAAAGACATGTCCAGTTTAGTGAGAAAACTTTAACAGCGTCAGTGTACACTTTAATACCACACAAGGGCAGAAAAATAAGTCTTGGATCAATAAACAGCCACATTCTTGATTTTGGCTGCGGGAAAATTAACAAATTCCCCTTAGTATAAACACCACAGCGATCACTGAATGTGTGTACGCAAAAAAGGCAGCTGAGTTGTTTTAGGGGGGTTCTTGGAACTGTTTGAACAGGAAAAGGTCATGTAGAGAGCAGAAAGCTGCATGATATCCAGAATCTGGGACAAACAAGAGTAGCCACGCCAGAAAAGGCTTTGTCAGTGCTACTGAAAAAACAATCACAGGGATCTTAGTTATTATTGACATACACCATTTGTTGGCTCATCTAGAGTAAGACAGGAAACAGGTGCTTGTCCTGGTTCGTTCATACCCTGCCACTCAGAAAAAAATGGCTTGTATTACTTATTTTTTACTAAAACGTTTATTTAAGCTTGAAAAAGCACACATCTTAGGTTTCAGGAAAGAAGAAAGAGAGAGATGTAACTCATTTACCCCCCCAACCACAATGAGATATAAATACCTACAGGCTAGGTAATATATATTCAAGAACTGTACATCATACAACATCTGAATTTTACATTAAAGCAAGACTCCTGCTGTCTAGGCAATCTTGTCTGCATTACACAAAATACTTACTGTTGGACCAGGAGCGCCAGGGGGTCCCTGGGGTGGTAGAAAGAAAAGGACAAAATGAGTAACACACACACAGAAATGATCTCATTGTGGTTGCCATCATTTCACTTTTTGGTTTGTCATGTATGTGCCAATGGACTCTGAAGAAAATGTACACTGCAGGAAAATGGTAGAGTGTACAACCACAGAACTGCCCTAACCCCAGCTCGCCATGTGATTCTCTGAAGTCTTGAGTCACTTCTCACTTCTTTACATTTTGCTTCCAAGGAGACAGATTTGGACTCCAGGCTTTCTGTAAATCTTTCAGAAGTTTTCTTTCGACACTGGCTGCTTGTTCACTTATTTTTAGTCTAGTTCTTGCGCTTGAACATTTTTGGAGGAATGTTTTGTTGACGTTGTTTTTTTGTCTGTTTGTTGAATCATTAAAGCATCAAAGAAGCATCTAGTGTTATGTATAGACCGATTTTAAATTGTTGCCGTCCCCAAAACACAATTTGTGGTGAAGAAGAAGAAGAAGGTGAAGAAGAAGAATGAAATGAAAACAACGGAATTAGAATGTACAGAACAGAATTTGAATCAAAACAATGGAAGTTTAAAACAAACAACAGAATTAGAATGAATAGAACAGTTTGAATGAAAACAATGGAATTAGAATGTACAGACCAGAGTTTGAATGAAAAGAACGGAATTAGAAGAAGAAGATTATTTGAAAGGGTTTCTCCAAGACTCAGGAGGTGAAAAAGAAGGAGTATGTATGGTCAGCATAAAATGTTTCTGCACTTTTGCAACAACATAGTGAGCTATTAACTTAACATAGTATCTGAAACTTATGCCCTTAAGAAACAGGACAAAATCCAACAAAGACCTGACACAGTAAAACAATGGCAACACCAAATTTGAATCTAAATCATTATCAATATGTAGGGGGAGAAAGTCAGGAGAGAGGTACCACAGGGAGCGTCTACAGCAAACTGTAAAACATGGTGGAGGCAGAGACTTTGATCTACCATGCAGTACCATTTGGAAAGCATCTGATTATCAAAAGCTTTTTGACCTTATTCAGCATGGAAATGATCCCAAACATGCTGCCAATGCGGTGTAATCATACCTGGATACACACAATGATGTCAATCACACATGGACTGGTCTCCCCAGAGACCTCAACATTATTGAGGCAGTTTTGGATCATCTCAACAGAGAACAGAAAGAAAGGCAGCCCAACATCCAAAGAAAAGCTTTGGATGTTCGTCAAGAAGCTTTATGAAGTTCAGAGTGTGCTGAAGAATAAAGGTGGTCATACCAAATATTGATTTTCAAACACATTAAAAGCCCACAAACTGAGTTTTTGCCTTTCATACTATATTTCCATGCATGTTTGCACATTTCCATAAATCCTCGCATCTATTTCTTATTTTCTAATAAAATATAAAGGAATGAGAGGTGACTCAAAACATTTGCACTTCTGTATATTTGACCTGTGAAAACTCTCATTCATAATTGTTCATAATCCAAAATAACAGTGAAGTGTATACAGTAGGAATCATTCTGTAAAGTGATAGTGTAGTTAGCACTTACTCTGGGTCCAGGGCTTCCCTGTGGTCCCTGAGGCCCCTGAAAGAGTCAGGCACATAGAAAATACACATTAAAATGGCTAAAATGATTACGATACACATACACTTCTACATAAATAACACACACGACGAAAAATAAAATAGATTAAATAAGTGCAGCCTCACAGTGAACAGAATGGAAGAGATTCGTGATTCATCTTCCTTCAAGCACCTTGAAGCGACTGTTGTTGTGATTTAGCGCTGTATAAATAAAATTGAATTGGACTGAATTGAATTGAATCCTTCTCTGAGATGCTCTGTAGAGCGACAGTAGTATCACACACATACTGCCCCCTCTGGTGGACTAGGGACAAAACATTGGTGCAGCTGAACTTCATGATGTCTGTAAGTGGGATCTCAAGTCCTTTATATCCATACCATATTGTGAGCACATTTTAACAGCATCTGAGTAAAGCCTAGGATTAGAGGCCCATTGAGTACAGTGTG
This sequence comes from Haplochromis burtoni, assembly GCF_018398535.1. NCBI lineage: Eukaryota > Metazoa > Chordata > Actinopteri > Cichliformes > Cichlidae > Haplochromis > Haplochromis burtoni. Next base: position 625,971 of record NW_024582414.1, read on the forward strand.
TTTGCGTGTGGTAGGGTGAAATGCAGAGGGATTTGCAAAGAACTGACAAACTAACTACCACGACCGAGAAGTGACTGTGTGGATTACACTGCGGCTTTCCCTGCTAACATTTTGTCAAGGCACTTCCTCAGCATTGTTTACACAAGAGGGCCCCACACTGCGCTCCAGGAGAGCGTGCTCATTATGACTCAGCCATAGCCTTAGCCTAAAGTGTCATACAGCACCGACACTTTAAGAAAGCCGTATAAACAAAACTACCACTACACCCTAGCTCACATTCATGTAACTTTCATCATCTACAGCTCTGTTTTTACACGCACAAACGGCTTTGAGGTGGCCGCTAAGACAACCGAGTGTTTCTCAGTCAGGAATGTTTGACACTTTGGCAGAGTGCAATCATGACATAATAATACAGAAGACTTTCCAGGTTTTGATTAAAGGGTTTGATTGCATCTCACCATTTCACCACCGTTTCCTTTTGGACCCCTTGGCCCCTGCAAAAAAGGATAACATAGCATAAAGACACATACAGCACTGTATTCCAATCTGTATTATCAATTAACTGTCTTTATTGGAAATTAAACAATACATACAGTGAAAGTCTGAATGTCAGAGTGTAATAATTCCTTTTTCTTTGTACAAGTCTTACACACACACATACACAAAATGAGAAAAAAAAAAAACCTACAGGTTTTCCCATTGGACCCATTTTTCCTTCAGGGCCTAGAGGTCCAGTGAAGCCCTGGAAGAAACAGTGACATTGCTGAAAAAGCAGTAAAAACATCTATAAAGACTTCAAGGTGTACTGCACATGTGTCTACATTCATGTTCTCTTCATAAACACTTTGACAACAGGGAACAAAACAGAAATGTATTTATATTTCTGAAAGTTCTTTCCTGAGTGGGATTTGATTTAAAGCAGTACTTCTGAAGAAAGCACCATTGTGTGCCTACCTGGTCCTATTTCAGTTTCTATTAAACTCACCAAAGTACCCATAGGACCTTTAGGACCAGGGAAACCTCTCAGTCCTAAATCACCAGTTGGCCCCTGTTTCAAGGAAAAAGATATTTGTTATTTCTTATTCTAACCTACTCTCCTGTTATTTTTTATCGTTTTTCTATACGCTCTTAATACATGTTGGCCACTCAGTTGTTTACCTTAGGTCCTGGTAAGCCCTGTAAGCCAATCATGCCCAAATCTCCAGTTTCCCCCTATAAAAAACAAAAAACACAATATGCAGAAGATGGCTCTTTTAAAAAAAAATTCTCTTATGTGATGTAATCGGGGCTGACAGCAAATCTCTCAACAATATCCTCAGTAGAATTACGGAGATTTACTCATAAAGGTGGGTGCCTAAGACAAATAGGTCTTAAGACACACGCAAAACATAAAGCCAACACTTATTATTGGAGATAATGGACAATAGAAAATAAGTTGTTTATTTCTTTCTTCTCCAATGGAGAAGAAAGGAACTTGATATTTGTTATTTAATATACTGAACATACAATAGCAAATCTCTAGCCCAAATTCGGGGCCCCGTAAGTCTGAAGGCATTTTTGAGGCACAAAATGTGGTTTTAGTGTCAGGGCTACAGTTAGGTTATGGTTTGGTTTAGGCTAAGGGTTAGGCATTTTTGATGGTTAGGGTAACGGTAAGCGGCTAGGGAAAGCATTATGTCAATTAGATGTCCTTACTAAGATATAAAAGGCAAGTGTGTGCGTGTGTGTGTGTGTGTGTGGAGGTGGGGTTGATTTACTTGATTTTTCACCCAGTTTTAATACCAGACACAACAGGGACACTAGGCAAGCCTTATAAAGACCCTTCTTTTCTTTTTCAAAAGAACTGGGGCACACACAGAAGACTTTCTGTCAATCTGCGGCAGTCTCAGTGCACACACTCACATGATCTAGACACACTGTGAGGGGATGGATGTCTGCGTCCTATCCTGTGTCTAAGCACATGCCTTCCAGGGTGGCAGACAGTGTTTGTACAGCCAGTCTTCCACATTCTTTAGACAGCTCCACTTTGAAACTGGTGACTCTGGCCCAGAGACTCTATTGACTAAAATGTGTAAAGGGATCTGACCCAAGGGTCTGAGTCTCCTCTCAGTTTCAGGAGCATCAGTGGAGATAACTATCGGAGGGGAGAGCAAGGGATTAAATGCTGTTTCTTTTTTCTTCTTCGGGGAGTTACATAAGTAAAGCAAAGCACCTCTTTTTCAGGTCCCTGGAGTGTGAGGATCTTACATAACTTGGCCTCACCAAGCGGAATGTTTCCATTCCTAGTCTCGCCCAGATAATTTGTTACTCTACTCAGGTTGGAAAAGTGTCAGGCACACATTGAAAGCTCACCAAAGATTGGCTTCATATGTCCCTGAAGCTATATTTAGAGAGGTATTAAAGAATGTATATAAGCTTATAAAGCCATATTTCAACAAGTGCATTCCAGTGGAAAGTACTGTATATACTCTACCGGGTACATGAAAAAAAAGACATGACAAGTATCTGTGAAAAACACACAGGCTGAAATAAAAACTGTATAAATGTGAAGATTAAAGAGTTACAAAAATGCGTCAGGCATAGAATTAAAAAAAAAAAATCTATATTGTATCTTGATTTAATATTATGCGATGGAGCTAGTTAATTTGATTTTGTAGCACTGTCTCTAAATGTGAATTCAGCTACCAGCATCCTGGTCCTGGGCCCCAGCATTGTGAGTTTGATGGAGCTTGAAGTTTTGGTTTGTTTAGGGGTTACAGTTCATTTATTTAGCGTATTTTGTTGTATTCCTTGTTCCTGGCTGTTTATTCCTCCCTCTGGGTTTGTCCTCTTGTGTCTAGTATTCTGCATTTAGTTAATTTATGTGTCTGTGTTTCCCATCCGTTATCACACTTCTTGCCTCCCCTGTGCCTCGTTGTGAAGTCTTAGAATTTGATATTCTCGTCTTTTGATTACTTCCTGTCCTACTTTGATAGTCCCTCGTCTCTTGGTCACTGTGTGTAGTTTTGTTTCCCTTGTCTTGCTTTCCCAAAGGAGTTTCAGCTGTTTTCCCCAGTGTTTCCAGTCTCCCTAATTACCTGCTGCGTGTCTATATATTCTCTCAGCCTCCCTAATGCCTCTCTTATTGTTTGTTTTACCCATGAAACACCAGCAATAAACACTGTTTTAAGTTTAAGTCCTGTCCTGCATCAGAGTCATAATCCTGTCTTCTAAACACTGTCCATGATGAACAGAACTGAGCCTCAAACATACAGTTAGAGCCAAATGTTTTGCACACTGAGACCGTTTCTGTGCACCACCGCAGTGGATTTTAAATAAAAAAAAAACAAGATGTGATTGAAATGCAAATTTTAGCTTTAAATTATCTTAAAAAGAGTTTAACGAAAGTTTTTAAATTAACTGTTAAGGAATTACTGCTGTTTTTATATATAGGCCTAATTGTATGTCAAAACTTTGATAATAAATCACAGAACTACCACACAGTTTACAACAAACGTTCTCAAGTACTATTAAAGATTGACTTCTATTTTAGGACTTTGCTTGCATGTACTCACAGACAGCCCTTTGGGTCCTGGGTCTCCTTTCTTTCCCTGGTCACCTGCAGCTCCCTTCATGCCCTTGATTCCAGGCCCCCCCCTGTCTCCTGGTAGGCCAGGTTCTCCCTGATCCAATAAAAGGTCAATTAAACAGTTTAGGTGCATGTCACAGTAGCATTTTATCTCACCGGAGAGGACTTTCTTTTTCACAAAGAAAATGGGTCTTTATAATGATTAACATTTCCACCTTGTGACCTGGCGGTCCCCTTTCTCCAGAATGTCCAGGAAGTCCAAGTTCTCCCATTGGACCTGGCTGTCCAGCAGGCCCTTCCAGTCCCACTGAGCCGCTCTGACCCTACATACACACAAGAGATGATTGAACAAATCTTTGCCAAGGTTAAAAAGGTACTAAAGTTAGTGTGCTTCCTCAAAAGGCACAACACAAAATCCACAAAACATTATGCCACTGTTTAAAACACTACTCTACAACAGTAAATGACATATATAGTGACACATTTGAGGTCTATCTTATGGGTGCCTCTTCTGTTTAAATGTTGCTATTAAACAAATGACACTCAAATTTCTGACAAAGCAGACAAAACCACAAGCATAGTCCTCTGCAAAAGCTAAACACAAGTGTATAAATGCATGTTGGAAAAATCATTTGGAACTTGAGTGTTAGTGGAGAGGGTTATTTACTGATGGTAAATATTGACATCTACTACAATTAGCTGCTATAGAGTACAATGAACACTATTTCCAGTGTTTCATTATATAAACAAAATTCTAAAATTGTTGTGTTGAAGCAATTTTAGAACACGGGTCCTCGACAGCGTATGTCTAAAGGCTGTCCAGAAAACCTGTTAGTGAGTTGTTTTTTACTTTGTAGACCACAGTGGTTTCCTGCTCCATCAGCAGTGTAGGTGAGGCAGCAGGGAGCCTGAGATTTTAGAATAACACACTCAGTGAGTTGTTGCCTCGCATGTGGCTGACAGTGAAGAGACAGGATACTTTAGGAATTTCGGTGGAATTACACCACCAGTGGTTTACTGGATGAAACCCACAGTATGCAGGTGTTGGCAAACCCTTAGATAAACCAAGGTCTGAACAATTTAACCTTCACCTTTCCCCACATACAGGAATGCGGGTAAAAGGGGCTATGTGCCATTTAGAAATCATTTTAACTTCTAATCAAAAGAAAATGACTTGGAAGGTAAACATAAATTTGTTGAATTTGAGCCTGAAAGAGACGGATTTTAACTTTTCAACTAATTTACACACAAGAGGGTCTGTAAATGTCACGAATGGCAGACCAGATTAAACCTAGATAACAACATCCATGGACATCTGGTACTTGGCATGTGATGCATAATCGGTTCATCATTTTATCATATTAGAAATTAATGTTGTGATTCTTTTTAATATGAGCATGAATTGTTAAGTTATTTCCAAAAATGTCATTTATGATGTCACAGTGAATTCTGTGCCAACTTAGGCACAAAGGGCAAAGACGATAACGACAAAAGGATTTATGAAACCTGACAGTTTTTTCTTGGCAGCTTGAGTGAAAAACTGAAACTGATTCACAGAAAAGCTGAAAATTATTTGTAAGGGGCTCTCCAAGACTCAGAATCAGCCGCTTTTAAGCAGCAGTTTGATTTAAAGACTTGAAGTTAAGGAGTGAAGAATGTCCTTTATCAAGTAAAACGGCCCTCTACTACAGCAGACCTGAAAATTTGCCTTCTTGTGGAGCTGAAAGTAAAAAGTGATGCAATGTCAAATCATTGCATCACTTTTTACACAGCAATGTAAGACATATTACTATATTTAAATTAGACAGATATAATTTTAAGGGATTATTCACGTTCTTTCAACACCAGTGCAGTTGGGGATGTTACCAATGGGAAACTGTATAGTTTTAGTTCATCTGAAAAGCATCAATGGCTAAAATTAGCCTTACTAGACTTTCATACAACATTATCTAAATGAAAGCCAGACCAGTAGGACTTGGCTTTCCAACTTGGCTAAAAGGCCTTTTGCACGCATGTAATCCCAGTCCACTTTGGCTGCATACATATTTGGAGAGGCCCAAAATGAAGAGGCCAATCAAATCAAACAAGACATTTAATGATCAGTCCAAGTCTCCAGTCCCACTCATACAATAACAGATGGAAGGAGCTGGAGTAAATCTTTGGTCACTTGCAATTCCATGAGTCCCATTTGTTGATTTTTGTGGTGCTACAGAAAGCACGCCACAAGTCTCCAGTAAAGGAACTCCCCTGTTGACAGTTTAGCTGTGCAACTACGTCTTTCGACTCCTTCTGCGACCACCATTAACAGTGCTCATGGTGAAAAAACATTCAACTGAACTCTGCTTTTTAAATATATTTCATTAATGTGAGTCTATTGAATTGCCTAAAATAGTAAGCTAATCAATTACTTAAGGCTACCGTAGTTAGCGTTTGCTATAATGTTAATCCCAACACCAAGGAAACGCTGCTGTCTATATGTCACCGATTACCTGTCGACCTTGCTTTCCTGGGAGTCCTGCTAAGCCAGTTGGTCCCGGGGGGCCATCAGGGCCTGGATAACCCTTCATTCCTGTGAGCCCAGGTAAACCAGTCGGCCCCTGTTAAATGACAGTGTCAGTTTCAGCCCGAGGGGCATTTAAAAATACCATCAATCTTTTCGTAAAACATCACTTTCCGTCAATAATCTCGTGACTATATTTACACCTGTGATTCTTCCTCTGATGCTTAGCCTGAAGCACTGAAGTCCACCATCTGGATCGTTAGAAATTACAATAAAATATTTATCCTGGTCTTCTCCGTCTTCATATTTGTCAGTTACTTTGTTTTATTTTGAAGGTTGGTTTTCTTGTGCGTCTTGCTCTGGGTTTTGTCTCCTGTCTTTGTTCCTTTCCTGCCTGTTCATTTCCAACTGTGTCTCATTGTCAGTCATCCCTAAGCCTGTATGTCTAGTCTTGTCTTTCTCTTTGTGTAATCATCTGCTCCCAGATGTCCTACTTTTGTCTTTAGTGCCTTCCTCATAGTTTGATTTAGTTTAGTTTTTGCATTTTTATTGCAATCATGTTGGGTTTTGGCTTATCAAGTTTTTCAAATTAAAGCTCACATCTGTTTATTTTCTCAATGATCACTGTTGATCTTGTGATTTTTTTTTCCTTTTAAAGGAATGAGAACCGTGTAGACATATGCAATAATTTGATGATGCAGAAGGTTCTCAGCTAATGTAAAGAGGCGGCTGCTTCTCTTTAGGCCATTCACTTAATTGAGCTAATATGATGCTTACTTCAATGCCGGAAGCTCCAACCAGACCTCTTGCACCTTTCTTTCCAGCCAAACCCTGGAAAAACATAAACATGAAAAATAACATGTGCATTAAAAAGAAAACACAAATGTTTTAGTATATCACTCTCTACACAGTAAAAATGTGATTTTTACTATACTTCACAGAGAAATGTTTCAGATTTTAGTGAAAATCACTGAATACTGTTGCAAGAAATGTCCAGTTCAAAACCTTTATGGATACTTTAAAACCATAACAGCTAAAAACATCAACCCAGTGACAGTGATTTATTCATAGTCCCAGAGAGATATTGTTTAAGAAATGCTTTATCAAAGCTGTTAATCTAAAACAGGCATACAGAAGATCCTCAAAGTTTCCAGTGTTTCCTGGCAGGCTGCTAAGTTCTCAGTGCTTCTAAGCATATGGAAATACAAGTTGCATGTTAAGGTATTGCATAAACTTCATTTGAACTCGAGTTTGGCGAAATCCACTGAAATGGTTGGATAGTATGTGAACTGCTTATATAATCACTCTTCTATACAAGCTGTTTCGCATGTGGTGGCGAGTCAGTCATGTCTGTACACCTGTGACACTTCAAGATTACAAAAGGGCGTATGGAACCTGATCAAGGAGCGTCAAAGCTGTTGCACAGGGAAATCATAGTTATGCATAGTTATGCAATTAGAAAGCCTGTGAAGACTGAGGGCTCTAAAGAACATGAGACTAAGCAAGCAAACCTGTTAGTTCAAGGTAGCACATGTTAGTAAAACGTATCTGCATTTTAAGTATCAAAGAACAAAAAGCAATGAGCCATTAATAAACATCAGATTAAATATTTGAGAAGTTTAATGGTGCATTCAGGGTGTAAGGAAAAGCTGCAGTTCCCTGGTTGCTGTCCAAATTTCATTGCTCCAAGCATTTCTTTTTTTTCTTCAACCGCCTGCTTTCTATCTCGATGAAGTAAGCAGAATTCTACCACAGCTGAGCTAAAATTATCTAGCGTGACAAGCAGCTTAAACATCTGTAGCAGCATGCTCCTGTGGTGACAGCTAAAAAAATGACAAATTGGGGATTTTGGTTAAATCTGTTTGCATCTGGTTTTGTACATTTTCTACTGTCAGGTGTAAATCAATCATTCCACACAGAGAAGAGACCAAATTTAGTGATTTCCTAAACTATTCACATTATTGAAAAGCTGTATTATGCTGTATGTTAATGGTGTCAAGTCTCACCGGAGCTCCTTTTTCTCCTTTTGGGCCTGGTTCTCCGGGGGAGCCTGGAGATCCCTGTGCGAAGGAAGAATACACTATAAAGTAAGTAGAATATAAAAACGCAAAATATTATCAAGCTGTGTACATCTATATAAAAATGATATGCAAGATTATGATTATAAGGAATATCCTTGTTTACCCTACTTCTTAATCGAGTCACTTTTAATACTCCACAGCATATACAGTATATCCCACAGTATAGATCCTAATCTAATAGGCATTTTCCTGTTAGGAGAACAATCACACTCTCAAACTGAACAAAAAGTTTTGATTTAAAGACGTACTTATCTGTCACCCTTTGAAAGAACACATTTAGATATTTCATATATTTATCATCACGACAATATGGCCAGCACACAGTAGAGATATTTAACTGTGGGTAAATGTAAAAAAACAACAGATTAAATAGTGTTGCTACGGCTGTGTGGGTTCTCTGCCATTAGGTCATGGTAGTCTTAAGCTTGAAAATAAAAAGGCAACCAGACTTCTTTAAGTCTTCTTTAGCTCTCATCCACGAGCCTTCTTCAGTCTAAAACTTCGGTTTAGTTCTTTGTAAATTTTTAGGCAGCTGTTTACTGACTTACCGGTGGGCCTTGTGGTCCAGAAGCCCCACGAGGTCCAGGGGTACCGATATAGCCCTGAAACATAATTTTCAGATTTGATAAGTAACTTTTTATTTGTGAATAATACATGCACATCATTCTCATGTTCTTTACTAAAGAGGGAGCCCAAAAGCATAATTAATGTCTATACCCAAAGGCCTCTTTTCCACCTGCAGTAAAAACTCAGAGGCTCCATAGTATCAAAACTAGGATTTTTTTTATATTATCTATAACTGCACCGAATTAAACTATTTCATCCATTTACTTAACTAACCAGTCTGTCTTTTGTCCTGTCTAAGGAAACTGCAGAATAATACAACAAAAACAAATGCATCTAAAAACCAAAATGTTTTATATGTTAACGACAATGAAGATTTTTGAATTTGGAGACGAGTTCACAGACTAGCACAGACACCCCCCCCCCCAGGTAATACGTTGCCATCACCGTGAACTTGTGCTCAAGTGTGTGTACTTCTTGGGAAAAAGCAGCAGATTTTCTCAGCTTTATTGCTCGGATTTTGGTAATCCTCTCCAACATGTGTGGTCTGCTCTTCATGCGAAAGAGGCAGCATGGAGTATAAACAACAATCAAGCAGACTGAGCGGAGTGCCGTGTGTCTGACGTTTAATGGTTCGTTCCTACCTGATAGCCTTCATCCCCCGACTCTCCACGCTCTCCTCGTTCCCCTGGAGGCCCCTGCGTAGACAATGAATGCACACACATGAATGTGCATACTGCATATACGTACATGCCTGTCTTTTACCTGCACAGCTTCAGGTGAGCTGGGCACCTACTCAGACTCACTCCCCACATATCAAACACATGAATCTCTCTGAACGTGATTACAGGGTACAATAAAGCAGAGGCTGGCATTGTATTGTTTATACTATACACTGCAATTCTGTGCCAACTTGAAAATTCAATACTACTGACGTGCAGACAGCCAATACCTCCAACTGTTCATGCAGTGTAGCCTCTGTCAGTAGTCATGACTATTGCAGGGGAAATGCATCTTAGAGAACACAACTGTTGTATGACTGCATGACTCCGGGGTTTCTAAAGCCGCTTTATGCTGATCCTCCTTTGATATTAGTCTAAGAATGAGTCACTGTGAAATATGCTGAATCCTTGTGGTGACTTAGGTATTAGGAAGAAAACTTTAGCTGTGCCCTGTGTGTGAGGTAGCTGTTTTGTCTCTAACTTCTCAGTCAGTAATTAAGACACAGAAGGTTGATAATCGCTTCATGCACATGACAGATTTAGGACAAGAAACTTTAACATTCATTTTTTATCAATGAGTGCATTTGGTGCTAAAATCAGGAGCTGATCAGGATTAACTTTTACATCCAGTCTCAATCTGGTATTTAAATTGCTTTGGATAAGCAGAGCAAGGAGAGTTCAGAATGGAGAGTTTAAAGGAAAGCAAGACCTACTGGTTCACCTAAGGGCCCTGGCAGTCCTGGGGTCCTGTTGTCATCGCCTGGGTAACCCTGGGATGTAGCAAACGCAAACATACAATCATAGATGAGTGGATGTAGATTGCAGGCAGATAATTTAGTACTTTAAAGAACTCTGAATAACCTAAGAAATCCAGTTAAGGACATAAGTCACAAATTCAGGTATCAAATTACCTTTTCACCTTTGGGTCCTGGCGGGCCAACGGGCCCAGGCTTTCCAAGGTGCCCCTAAAGAAAAAAAAGAAAACCTGATTATTGTACGTAATGGAGCTGCCACACTTATGCTGGCTTTTAATCAGAACTGTTCTTTAGGGATAAACAAAATTCCATATATTATGTCAAAAGACTGTTTTCATGAAACCAAGTTTAGAAAAGAAAAACTTACTGGGTATCCTGGAAGTCCTGGTTGCCCGTCTATCCCCATGACTCCAGGCTGACCCTGGAAACAATGCAGAAAATGCGAAATAAGGCCTTGAATCAGTCATGGTGCCTCTGCTTTGCTTTTTAGGTCTTCTCCAGATAAATATATCTTTGGCAGGCTTATAAATCGTTGATCCACAGCTATATCAAAGTAGTCTCAGTGGTTCTACTGAAAGGGGAGCTGAAAAAATGTCTGGCATCCTCCTAGCTTGCCATCTCTTACATCTTCTTGCTTTGGTTTTAACAGTTTGCTTTGGTTTTAAAAATCTGAGTTCGATTGACTTCAGCAGTATAAAGAATTAATTATACACAAGATGAGTCTTTTTCCCCTCTCTAGCCCATTATAGCTAAAGGTTCAGCTGATACAATTCCACAGATTCAATTAACAAACATCATAGACTGCAGGCCACACCTTCAATATAAACTGTGGCTTGCAGTCTTCAACACCTACAGTAGTAGAAGAAGAAATGGGAACTTACAGATGTGCCTCGAGTTCCCCTGGCACCTTTCAGTCCTGGCTCGCCCGGCTGGCCGATGTCTCCCCGAGCGCCAATCTCCCCAGCAAGACCAGGAGGACCCCTCTCTCCCTGTAAAAGATTGTAAATATAATTAAAAGACATAAAAATTATTGTTATTAATAAATCTTGCTGTTTTTGTTTTATTGTAAGCAGGTTACTTTAAAAATAAACTATAAGACTAGATGCCTCAGTGGCTCTCTGTGTTAAATGTGCCCTTTGTGTTAAATGGAACTTGGCTGGGAAACATATGGTGTTGATCAGGATATTTACTTTCTTTCCGTGCCGTCCTCTGTTTCCTGGGGGACCCACTTTTCCTTCTGGACCCTGTAAAGTGATTGCCAGTAAATTATATTGCTTAAAATACATTTTAAATTATCCCAGAACAGACTCTGTCATATTCTGGATTCTGTCTCACTTTATTGCCCGATGTTCAGATTAAACACTAACCAGCAGATACTGATACACTAGATACACTCTGAATCTGCGTCCTTCCCTCCAGATAACAATGACCTTCTTGCTCCTTGTCACCCATGGCTAGACTTGGATCTGTATCTCCAAACACCAAGAACCTAAGATCTGCAGCTCTCAGACCATGCTACACATCCAAAATCTCTGACAAGGTAAATTTATCAACCCAGTAGCAAAACGTTTTTATTGAAGAGCAGAGTGACCCCTACTGGGAATCAAAGGCATTATTTACAGAAATGTGTCTCTAGATTTCCCTCATTTACATGAAGTTTGCTGTATTATCTGAAAGTTAAACTTTGGGACCAATATTAACTTACACGGAAGCCCTGTTTCCCAGGCTCTCCGGGTGGCCCCAGGGGTCCAGGATCCCCTTCTGTCCCTTTCTCCCCTGGCTCCCCAAAAGGCCCACGCTCTCCAGGTTCACCCTGGCAATTTGACGTAGAAAGAGGAAAACAGGCACACAAGAAAAGAGTAAAAGTAAAGACAATTCAGCAACAATAGAATAAGCTTTTATTATATTACCACTAGAAAGATGGAAGATTTGGGGCAAACTAACATGACTTTCACCCGCTTCCGTAGATTTTAATATCATACTCAAATCCAGTGTGAAATTAAGTAGATATACTAAGTAATGCAATGAGATTCAATGTACCACTGGGATGACCTATTTTGGAATGCTGAGCTAATCTGCGGATGTTCTAACATTTTGATTTACTATCATAGGGTCAGTCCTGCTAAAATAAATCTTTTGGCTCCCTGGTTCATTTGATCAGAAATAATCAAGAACACACAAGTCAACAAACCTTGGCTCCATCTTTTCCCTGAGGTCCGTCTTCACCAGGGGGACCGGGAGGACCCTTAAAACATAAAAACAGTTTTAAATACATCTGCTGTAAAAAGTTAGAAACCAGCAGTTCCTATTACATCTCAACTCAAGTGCCAAGAAAACTACAATGCATCTATGAATTTTTACTTCAGTTTTAATTGGAGCCGTTTATAAAATAGACAGGGATTCTTAGTAACAGGCATGCTGCTTCTGGAAATCCTCGGCAAGTTTAAATAATACTCTGCACAACTTCATATCCCTTCGTAACACAAGATTGTTTAATAATTTGTGTAACCTGTGGTTACGTGTGATAAAAAAAGCTCCCAGCCCAACCTAATCCAACCTACTGCATGCATGCATCCTCAAATATACTTGCACATCACTTCAATGTGATGAGAACTAGACTTTACTTTACTTACTCTTCTATTTATAATGTGTTTGTTTAAAACAAAAATACATTAAGAGATAATTATTTTTGCGTAAGCAACAGGCAAAAATCATGCAGCACTCTCTAAAATGGAAATAGATTCATGAAAAATTCAAATTATGTTGAAATCCTCAATATAATCATTTAAACTATAAAACCTAGACCTCATAGAACATCTGCACTGGTAAGATCTCCATGGAAACAACCATACTGCCACATGTCACATATGATCCAGGTTTTTGTTTTCCATCCAAGTATTTGATAATCGGATAACTTTCATTGATTTTTGAAAATTCCATCCATTCACATAATGCAATTAAACAATGGGGATCACACCAGATCCAATACCAGTGAGTTTTTAGGTCACACATATGTACCTAGTTTTAAAGCAAAGACTGTATTTGAAAGCTGGATGAAGCCATCAACTGAGGGATGTTGCACTTTGAATGGAAGCAAGTCAATTACAATGTAACCACTAAAACACATCTGGCTTTATAGTCTATTTTACTGTAAATGGGACAATAATTTAGAATGAACATAGTGTGGAATAAAATAAGATATAAAACTAGTGACTGTGACCATAAACTCAATGGTTTGCTGAAGTCATTAAGTTATGTAAGGAGTGGTGTTGATTTTTGTTTTTTGGGGGGCTGCTTTCCCCTAATAGTCTATTCTACATTACCTAGATTTTTCACATCAAAGGGGTTTCCAAAAGGATTGCAGATTTAGCTCGCTTCCTCTCACACATTTTACATAATCAAAATAGTTTTATGTACATATGAGGAACTTAAAATACATGAAATGATGAAAGGAAGGTAGAGACTGGGGCATAAAGTGCGTGTGTGTTTGACAGAAGCCGCTTGGCCCCTCTGCTGCTGACAGCTTATATCCAGTACTCATGGGCTGCATCGTGCCTTTCTTTGCAATAAGCCTCGACTTAATGAAACACTTATCTAACACACAATGTTTTTGAATGGATCTTGCACAGTTAAGCCCTGTCATGTTAAAAAATCTGCCCACGGACAGCCAGCCATTCAAAGCTCTGTCTAATTCTGTGGACAACACGGGGAGATGAAACTAAAGCAGTCTGTTCCATCTACATATATATATATATATATAGTTTATACATCACACAAACAGTTTTGTGTTTCTACTTTCTTCTGGCAAGCGGATAAAACATCTCTGTCAGAATGAGGGGGGTGAGTAAATATACAACTGGGTTAGGGTTACCCGAACACAGGGAAGGAAGGGATTAGCAAACTGCAGTCACTCACTCTCATTCCCTCCTGCCCCTGCTCCCCTTCAGCTCCTGGAGGCCCAACATCACCCTACAGGGAGACAAACCACAACAAGAAGCTGGCTGGAGGTCAGAACACACTTACATATTTGCATCACCCGCTGTTTCACTTTCAATGAGCGTGCCCATTGATTTGCACATTAGTGGAGCAGGAAGAAGGCAAAGCTTCAAGAATTATAACAAGACAGTACAAACCTTTGCCCCTGGCTCTCCAATGGCACCTGGTTCTCCCTCTAAGCCTGGTAAACCCTACAATGATGGGAAAGAGAACCATAGGCAATATTTCATTTGTATACATTTGGATAGGATTGTCAAATAATACTCATAATCAATAAAGCATCATGAGCATTTAATGTAAAGTACTTCAGGTCCTTGTTCTCCATCAGGTCCAGCCTCTCCAGCAGGTCCTCTGGGTCCCTGAAAGAAAAAGAACCACCATGGCTAAAGCACACAAACACAATGATTCAGGAATCTCATTAACGTATGCATCAGGAACTTAAAACAAAATAGAACGAAATAGATATAACACAAAACTCTAGCATGTAATGCCCCAACTTTTAATTATATGTCTAGTCTAGAAAAAGAACTGACAGATGAGATTGAATGAGTCTGAAATAAAAAGACTGAAGACCAGCCAAACACACAAGATGAGACCTATAACATAAACCGAGCCTCTAGCATTACAGAAAGCTCTCACCCTTATAAATATCTGTATCTGACTGTTTGACATTCCTCCTGCCCCTGTGGGGACTGAAGGAGTTCCAGGCAAATTAAGAATTTGAAGACTAAGCCAAAAAGGGAGGCACAAGGTGGGGAGCATTCAGGTGTGGTGAAAGCAGAAGAGGGAAGAAAACAAAGAATATCAAATATATACTCCCTCCCCCGAAATGATTCTCTTTCTGCTAAGATCAGAGCTTCTCGTGTGATTTAAACTGTAACAGCTTCTCCCTCGCGAAACTCGTGCGAGCATCTACGGGCGAGCGCGTTCTCCCCACTGTCATTACACGTTCTGCTGAAGGTGTTTTTCACAGCATGCGGTTTGTTTGCAGTTTCCTGTAACAACCACATCAATGCAGCAGGAAAAAAAGCGCATACTTACTGGTTCACCTTGGGCTCCCCTCTCCCCGGTGCTGCCTGGAATACCTGGTTTTCCCTGGAAACATAATCATGAGCTCAGTGGTGATTCACTCAAGCATCCTGTGTAGTTAACAGAAGTCATGCACGGCTTCTCGTCATTACCAACACCACCATCATTATCACCACAATTTCCCGTGTGGCCACACACACGCGATGGCTGAGTTTAATATTTCAAGGTTGCCTGACAGCTACAGACACAACACAGAAACTCCAGGATGAGATTCTGTTTGTCGTAGTCCAAACATTGTATAGCCAAGACACTCCAATTATGTGACCAATGGCATTTGTTTTTATGCCTGTGAGCTAAATTTGCAACATTAGAAGTTTTGTGGCTCATGAAGCAGAGCAGGTCATCTGCTAATTTAAAGGTTGGTGGTTTAATCCCCGGCTACCCCAGTCTATGTGCCAAAGTATTCTTGGGCAAGATACTGAACCTTGAGTTACTTCTCGTGCACTTATCGAAGAAAGTATTTAGACACAAAAAAAAGTGCGTATGTGATGAGACATGAGGTATAAAGTGCTTTATACAAACAAGTCAATTTACTATTTAATTCAATAAGGTAAGTCCTTTGGATATTAATTTAGAGCTGCATAGCTGGTTAAAGTCCAATAGTCCCAGTCAAAAGGACATTCAACCGCTAAAAATCATTTACTGGCATTCCTGAATGGAAACATAACTGTTATTTTCGCATCTTAATCCAGAAATAATAACATCATTTACCATTTACTATCATTTTGATTAAAGAGCTTGTGCACAATGGTGGTTTAACCACTACAGAAACATAAAAAATGATTTTGTTAATTCCCAGTGCTGTTAATTTAGGGCTTCTGTAGCATTGCTTCCGTCTACTGAAAAGGTTAGACACAAGGGAAAAATATGTTTTCAAACTGTACACGAGGTGAGTGAAATGAACTAAGGGGAGAAGTACAAAAAAGCACAAAAGCCAATGACAATTTTTAAAGTTCACTTACTGTTTAAAAACAAGAGCCAGTTAGAGTAATGGGCTAAAAAAAAAGAGCGTGGACCACAAAAAGATTTATGAGCAGCAGTCACAACCACTGTCAGCTGCTTTAACTTAACAGAACTGCCTTCGACTGTGAGCTTCATGGGACATGACATCACAGATAGCATCGTTTTCTCGCTATGACTCAATTGGTTCTTTTTTCTCTTTTTTTTTTTTTTGCACAGAGAAAATAGGAATTAGAATGAGTTACAAGTTTTGAGAGATCTTTTATTGGGCACAAGATGGCGCTAAGACGTCAGAGTTGGAAAAATGGAAACAATGCTGCATCTTTGGCAGCAGCAAGGAAAGGTAGAGAAAGTTCCTTTAAAAGAGTGCAGTAGCAGCAACAGTGGGACAAAAGCTACTGTCAGCAGAAACTCCTCGCTGTGAGGTGAGGATGCAAGCGTTTGGAAAGCACACAGGTTGAAACAAGTCCCAAGTTTGTGCTTGATGTCCCGTCCAAAGGATGGCACGAATGTACTGAACGAGTGTTTCACTGTACCGATGGCTGACTGAGAGAGAGAACGCAGGCCCAGACGCGTCTTTGTAGGTGTTTGTCTGATAAGAATGATTACCAACAATCCCAAAGCGTCAAATGTTCAGCCAAGACATGATTTGTGGGCAAGTAAAGAAGCTCATTTGTCAGTGGTAAATGAAGACAAGCCAAACAACAGCACGAAAAGAAATGAAGGTGATAAACAGCATATATATCTATATCTATCTACATATACACACATACATACATATTAGAGAGAGAGAGTAGCGAGCTAGACAGATAGATATGACTGCTGTGAAGATCATCACTCCATAATTAACCAGCCCACATGGAGCCATTTTTGATTGTGCCACTGATCTCTGCTGTTTACATGCTTTTGCCATCTGTTGATCAGTTATTGCAGCCTTTCGCAATGCATCAAAACTGCAATTCATCATTTGATCAATAATTAATTGTAAAGACCAAAAAAGGGAAGAAAAAAAAAACCCAACCTAGGGTTTGCTGGCAGGAGGCTCCTAAAATCTGCCAAAAGTCTGACTGTGGCGTGACCTGCTGCATCTATTTGTTCAAATATCCCACTGAGTATTTACTGTGGTCACAGCTCTTTGATCAAAAAGACTGAAGTATAATTGCTCCACTCTGCATGCTTAAGTATCCTTGGTGAGATACTGAAGCCTGAGTTGCCCTCCATGCTTTCACTGGAGTGTGAATGTGTGAATGTTAGATATAGCGAGCACTCAGACATAGAAAAAAGTGCTGGAATGAATGGTTGACTGAGCAATGTTATACAAAGCACTTTGAGTGATGAAACAGAGTAGAAAGGTGCATTCCATTTCTCTTAATAAACCCTTATCTAATCTGCAACCACGAACTGGATAAACAGTTAAGAAAATGGATGGCTGTGATTAAATGAAATGAAACAGGTCTGGATGAATGTCTTATTTGGACTTTGAACACTGTAAACGGGCTTAAAGTAGTGAAGATTTACTCCTTATTTCTTAAATATAAAAGAAGGAAATTGTGTTAGCAACTGAGACATAATAATTTTAGTACCGCGCAACGTGCGAAACCTTGCAGCCATGCCAGACGAACAGCAAGGAGCGCATCATCACATGCTGATGAAGAGCGCAGAGTGTGTATTGTTAGTGCAAATCAAAAGATTCTTCATGATAGCTTTAAAGTAGTATTCTACACTGTTGCTTCTCAAAAAAAAAATAAAAAAAATTAAAAAAAAGCTTTAAGAGACAAAAGGAAAGAAATATTACTCACAGGCTTCCCAGGAGGGCCTCTCTCTCCTGGATTTCCAGCCTTGCCCTTCAAGAAGAAAAATATACATATGAATGATTAACGTGTATTGAAATACGTTAGGTTAACTCAAATCAAACCCATTACCATGTCTGATGGTGATACAGTTCCAGCTACTACTTCACAGCAGAAAGACGGATGTTTGACATTGACCGCTCAAACATCGAGTTTTAGGGAATTTCTCTCATATGAAGACAAAAATGTGAGTGTTTTACAGGAGGAATAAATAAATGTGTTGTTCATTTATCTTCAACTGCTTGATGGCGCAAAACAGCCCAAATGTTTACTTTCATCCTGCTACTCCTCAGCTTATTGAGATCCGGTTTCTTTTACTACAGACCGCCAGCAGCACAGGCGAATTACATTTGCGTCTAATCCGCCACAGGGGCAACTAGACCAAAGCCTCCCTCTGAAGATAAAAACTGCTTAAAGTCTGATGGAGCTTGTGCACCGGGCAAGCCGTTGTTGTTCTTGATGCTGTTTGAAATCAGACGCACTCGTGACCTTTCCATGAAGTGAATGTGCATCTTCAAGAAGGGGGGCGTGCTTGTTGGCTTGTCGGCTTGTCCGATGAAGCTGGATGACGCATATTTTATGACTTTTTTTATTATTCTTGGCTTCAGACAAATTAAGCTACGTAAATGTACTCAAAAGCCTTCAAGTATATGTAAAACACACAGCATTCCCTGTTTCTCTCTTATACAGATGTGAAAACACGTTGACCTAAAGACTACTTACTATTAAGCTTGGCTCTCCTTTAGGTCCGATCTCCCCCTTTTCACCCTGAAAAACATACCACCGTTTGGAACGAGATTTAGGATAAAGCCTCAGCTAACACACAGGAATTAGTGTCAATTTCCTACTATATCTATACCATGATGTTACCTTGATGCCCTCAGGACCCAGTTCTCCCGGTGGGCCATCTGGACCTCGGGGTCCCTGTGCAAAAACAAGACGAGCCACACCACTGAACATCACTCAGCAAAGAAAGAACAGTACGTTGAGCATCTAAGCTCTCACATGCCAACTATGGGTAATGAAACAGCACCACCAGCAAAGTAATTAGTCTGTATTGTTTGTCTGTTTGGGGAGGTGTTCCAGCCTGATGTAGCAGCCTCCCACCCCCACAGGGATTCAGGGGTTTCACAGCATTGTAGCGCCACCATACAGAGACAACAATCTATAACACCGACACCCTCAGCCCCCCTCTTTTTTTTGCTCCTGTCCATGCTTTTAGACCTTTCAGCTTATCTCTCCATTGAGTCTTCCTTTTATATCTCTTCCTTTGAGGACAAATCTGCTGCTATTTTGCTTGAGCCTCTCGTGTCACTCTGCTCCTTTATCTTCCTTGTAGGATTTATCGTTATATTCTTTTTCCTTTTGTTCACCTCTCCAACCTCAGTCTTGATTTAAACACCATTGAGTCATTTACTTTTGCCTAATCTTTCATGTTATAATGGATGCTATGTTCCTTTATCTGTTTAATCTTGTAATAGTGTGGAAAAAACTTTTCTTAGTGGCACGGACACTAACTGAAGGCAGGTGACGTACATTCACCCCTGCAGTGTGGCACTGAGGTCATGGAGCAGTAAAATTATGACAACACTGAGTTGCCATAAGGTTTGCTGTCATTTTAAAGGTCAGCTTGGTCAGCTTGGCTGCCTGTCTCACAACTAACCAGATGTTGACTGAGATTCATATTTCTTCATGTTTTTTGGTGGGAAAATAGGCAAAGCAGTTATTTAGTTGTTTCAATAACAGCTGTTTTTTAATAATTCACTTTAGTCAGTTTTCTTTGGCCTACAATAAATCACATGCATTTACAACGACTGATGTATTTGACCTCAACAAAGACAGAACTGACACATGTGTGGATTATGTTAAACAACTCAAGTGGCAAGTGTCGTATGTCTTTCTGGGCAAAATATGCAGAAGGAAGAAAACATTCTGAGAATTAAAGAAGACGATCTCAGATGAGAACTAAAGTAATGTGGTAGTAACTTATTACAATTATTTTTTCTCCTAATAGGACACATTCAACTAGAAAGCTGCTGTTTGGTGCAGAAGCTACTGTAAGTGGATGTAAACTATCAATTTAAAGAGGCGATTTTTGCAAAAATAAAAGTTTGAAAAGTCCAAAATGAGCTTCTGCTTGCTTACGCTAGCCCAGCATTTTACAAGAAAGCACCAAACTTTTAACTACCTTGCTGGTAAAAGAAATTTGGAAAAGCTGCTTATGTGTTAACAATTAAACGATTCTTCGGGGACTTTTCTAAATGTCAAGATACAAAACAAAAGAGTTTGTTTCCAATCAAATAAAAAAATCCAATCTTTTTTTTGAGGGCAAACAGATTTCTGTTAATACCACAGGACTGCAGTAATCTTATTAAAAGATAGCAGGACATGCCGTGGCATGTATATCTGCCAAGTTGGTTCAGGATTTAAATTTGCTTCCTCCTTAATTTCTGCTGCTGCAGAATTTAAATTCTTAGAAAATCACAAGCACAGAAACCAGCAACTGTTCTTGTGTCACCTGTAGGTGTTGTTCTTCTCTCTGCCACACGATGTCCCACCAGCATTAAATCACCTCACTGGTTTGACCTTACAATAATGTCTTCTAACACTAGATTCATGGTGCTCGTGAAACAGTTGTAATTGCACCTATAAAGAAGCTTGGGCCATGTGGAACGACATCCACATGTCTTTTAATTGCTTCAAGCTCTGGTTTATGGGAAAGAAGATGTGATGTGAAACAGACAAACCAAAGGTCTGATGAGGGAAGTTTTTTTTAAGGGACTGATGCAGCTTGTGCCCAAATGTTACAGTCTCCTCTTACCCTTCTACCCTTTGGCCCAGCAATGCCTGGACTACCCCTCGGTCCCGGTGGACCCTGTCAGAAAAAAAAACAGTGTGGATATAGAAGTGAAATTAGTGAGAACATAGACCAGGAAATTATAAGAAGAAGGGAAAAAATAAGAATAAAGTTTGAAGGTTTTCATAATATTTGGTGGAGTTATGGTTATAATATTTAGATAAAATAACTATGCATCTTCTAACCACATCATCACTAATGCTGTGAACCTACGGCATGCTGCACAAACACCTCGGTGGAAATAATCTTCAGCCAGTTAGACGCACTGTTTACTGCTCCACGTTAAATTGTGAGAATGGGGGCAACTGACGTATGGGTGTTTACAAAGACGAGCGTGATCCTTCAGCACAGTTTAAGGGCCCAAGAAAATCTTGCAATTTAGGTATTTACAGACATCCAGCCGAGACACTTGTTACAGAAGATGAGATTCATTAATACACAGGGAGCAAAAAGTACTCAGCAAAGGAAATTGATGACAAAAAATACACATATAGGGAGGTATGCATGAGGTTAAAATCCTGCATGTTTTTGTTGCTCCACTTACAGGTGCACCTTGCATGCCGATGTCCCCTGGGCTCCCTGGCAACCCTGGATAACCCTGACACCAAAAAGAAAGGGGAAAACATGTCACTCTTTATTGATATCGCCTACAAAATCATTTTTAAAAAGTAAAAGCGGTTAACACAACATAAAATATCCAGGCTTATCTGCACTATGCTTTGGGATCAGCAGCTAATCTGGGGCAGCGGTGAACAGAACTGTGTTTCATATTATGTTGTCTTAGAATGGGCTCCAGGCTGTTCGGTGTTGTGGTTCTCACCCACATTTTACAGTATTT
This sequence comes from Haplochromis burtoni, assembly GCF_018398535.1. NCBI lineage: Eukaryota > Metazoa > Chordata > Actinopteri > Cichliformes > Cichlidae > Haplochromis > Haplochromis burtoni. Next base: position 647,751 of record NW_024582414.1, read on the forward strand.
TCCTATAATTATCTATGAGGGAACAACACCCAAAAGTCAAAGAAAGTCACTAAAGACTAGAACACGTTCCAGAAAATGCTAATCCTGCAAATTGTCTTTGAACAGAAACAGAATTTCTGGATAAGATCATTGTAATCTGTGATGATTACACAGCACAAGCCTCTAAACTCAACCTCCACTCCTCGTTAATGTGGCTACATTACACCACCAACTGGTTCACACAAATCACTGCAATCCCTCTCGCAGCTCACAAACATCTCTCTCCTTCTTAGCCAAATGTGCACGCTAGCCTTTTGACTGCCACCAGATTAGTTAGGTCAGGCCTGGGGCCCAAAGCCACAGACATGGAGTCAATCCAAGGCCCCTGGACAGTGTAGGATGTAGGCCAGCTTCTCTTGAAGATTCATGCAGCATTACAGCACATATAAGAAACACTGCTGCACTGGACACTGTTTTTACTCAGTCTCAGTAACCCACAATCAATGGGCACTATGTTCACTCAGCTTATACACAGCTAGGTTAGGCTTTGGCTCTCTTTAGTGTTACAATGAGGTACAAACTGTGAATGACTGTTAGTGGTCTGCTACACTGGTCAGATTCTCCATGCCTCTAACTAATCCTTCAGTACATTCGATAATATTACCTATCTAGAGATTAGATAGGTGTCTAAAAGATCTAAAAGATTCTCGTAATCTCCAAGAATATAGTACCTGGACGTTTATTTGCAGCAATACTCTATATTGTGCTGCTGTCAGTATATTACTGCAAATTTACAGTGAAAGGTTTCACTATGCAAACACCTTCAATAACAACACTGTGGAAAGATCTATTTTGCAAACATTTGTACCTTCAGAAGTTGCAACACTGAGTAATCTGGAACTTGGGTCTCTAGAGGGTCTGCCTTCATTTCCAGGAACTAAAACATGTAACATCTGCCAAAGCTTACAGCCAGCATCGCTTAGTGGTTCGAATTTAACTCATCGTCTTTAGCCATTAGTTGACTGTTTTAGTCTATTAACCCTTTTACTGTAGGTTTGTGAGCTGTCAGACAAGAAACTGAGAGCTGCAGAATATCCTGAGTGACTGCACTTACCCTGGGCCCCTTCTCTCCGGCTGGACCTGTTGGACCTGGTGGTCCCCGGTCACCCTGGACGAAAAGGAAGAGTTGATCATTAAACCATGACCTAAAACCTCAACACACATGTACATACATTTCTACTTAATAAAAGCCATGAAAGTGGAGAGGAGCTTCTTTAAGTGTAGAAGGTAAATGTGACAGTAGTGTACAAATAGCAGATACTAATATATATATATATACTGTCTTTGGCCCTCTGCACAGTATAATAAAAGCCAAAGGTAAGCCCAGCTGATCAGTAAAGCTTCCAAGGGCTTTTTTTTAACCTCTGTAACACTTGTTATTCCACCTTGTCTCACACAGGGATCAGACTATTCGTATGGAACTGTTTTGGAAATACTTAGCGCAGTATTAAACAAATATTATCCATATATCTATAATGTGAAAAGAATTTTTAGGCTGTCAGGGTACGGCTGGTGATGACAGATTGAACCAGGAGGAGGATTTTTGTGTAAGAGGAGTAGGAGGACAAGCAAGAATCTGACAAGCAGATGGCTTCCCACCACAAGAACATGTTCTGACAAACGGGCCTTCTGGATAGGAAGGAAAAGGGGCTGCAGGTTGAGATAGAGGGAGGGAACAATTTACTGTACAGAGATTAAAAAGGTGTGTAATGCTGTGCACGTTTACTCGGCATAAGCTGAGGTGGAAAAAGAACTTTTAAAAAAGCACTGTGTCAGAAACAATTACATTTTGGGAGTTTCTAACATCCGTAGACAAGCAAATTTGTCTAAAGAGTATTGTAATCAAATGTTCCCTTTCATTATAGCTTGACGTTCAGCAGAGTGCAGGAGGGCTTAAAGGAAATAGTGGTGATGTGGATTTGACAATATTGTTATGGATGAGGATGTGAGAGTGTTGAGTGTTTATACAAGCACGTGTTCTGGGGCTCGTGGGCCTCAAGCCATGGCCTAATTATATAGGTCTGCCACTGACAGGCAGGCAGCTCATGCTGTCTGACAGCCTAATGACAGAGAAACACACACCTTACCTTTTCACCAGGAACTCCTATCACCCCAGCTATCCCAATCAGGCCTGCTGGACCCTGGAGAGGAGAGGGATAGCGTTAAACAGAAACACATCACGAGAAGTTATATCTGCGCAATAACCCAATCTTCATTCATCTAAGGGTTACTTCCCGACTAGTCATGACACCTGGAATGTGAGAGGTCATAGATTACAATCTAATGCTTACATAAGCAAAAATGCAGGCGCTGCAAAGATGAAGAGAAACCTGAAGGGGTGAAGATCATTTTTACTATCTCGACTTTCACGAGTTTTTCCTAGAAATAGTGCTTAACTAAAAACACCGAGAGAAACAAAGGAAAAGTAAACACATCAATATGTGCCAGTAACCATGCTATAACAATATTAATTCCAAATCCACTTCACAACCCATGTGGTATTGATACTGGGCCGTTATTCAACAAAGCCAGAACAAATGGCTGCAACCTTGTTGTGACTGCTGAAACTAAACTGTTGTCTGGCAAAAAAGAAAAAAAAAAAAAAAATAACAAATAACACATTTTTTAATCGCACAATTGCAGTGGCTCACGTACTACGTTCACACTGCACTCAGCGTCAAGAAAAGCTATTTTGCGAACGACTCCTTGTGGTGGAACCACCAGAAAATGTAAGTATGGAAGTTATCAGAAAAGCTTAACCATTTCCAGTTTAGTCATGCTGGGACGGGAGAGTGGGGGCTGGGGGTGCTATAGTTTGAAGCGGTGCCAGCTGCTTCACTGGATAATCTGGAGTAAAATGGCAAAATGTCTCAGTGGCTGATTTGACATTCTGGCAGAAAAGCGCAGTTTAAAAAAAAAAAAGTTTGTCCTCGTGTTTCTAAATATGTGAGTATGTAAAGTGAGAATAAACAGGAAGGAACGATGTGAGATGTGCAATTATCACAAATCAGACTGAAGCCTCAGGATTAAGAGTGCATGCATTGCAACACCAGATTTCTGTGTAATAACTCAAACGATTGCCCGACAGCAGAACACGCCGGCCAACCACTATTGTGGTCAGTCTGCTGCTGTGGCTGTTGTGTGGTTCCCATGACTGACACAGTTAACACACTGACACAGACTCTGTGGGAGTGCTGTTCTTACTTTCACCGTACAGACACATATATGTATGCCTCTAAATGTAGAGGAAGAGACGCCACCTCTCTGGGGACATCTCAGGCCCTCCAAGGTTTGGAGGCCTATCTCCCCCTACCACCACTTCCCCTGCCAGTGGCGGACTCCCTCAGACATCGGTGCGTTGGTGGTTCTTTGTGTCTGGGGGTGGGCGTCCAGGTACACACCGGCTCACTCCTTGGCGGCCGCTTATCGGGGCCTGGAGCCTGGGGCTCGCTCGGGCCACTTCGGAGGTGGGGTGCCCCCGGCCTCTCGGCCTGGGGCTCGGTCACTCAGGCACAGCTGGCTGCCGGCGGAGCTCACGGGCGCGTCACTGCAACTCCCCCTGGCTTCTGCTCCGCGGCTGCTGAGTGAGCCCTCATCTGGGACTCTCCTCAGCTCTTACTGGGACAGTGGCGCGGCTGCCCCTCTGTTGGTCTTCCTTGGTCTCTTGTGTTCTGGGGGCCTCTGGATGTCTGGAGTTTTGATCTCCTCCATACCTGCTTCATACCCTGGAGGACGGGGCTGTGGCTCCCCACACTCCCTAGCAGATCGTTACATGGAGAAACCTTTGGAATGCAAGCATGCTGATCCACACAGGTATGCACACAGGTGTACACACGGGTATTCACAGACGCGGACTACAGCTTTCTTGGCTGCTGCCTCAAAGCACATTGTGCGCTGTCTATCTTGCGTGCTGCACAATATCGTTTATTATTTAGTATCTACTGATATCTACTGCTAGCTAGTTTATTGTGATGGTGCTGTTTTTTTTATTATGTTGCTCTTTGTTGTTTGCTTTCTCTTCTGTTTTTTTTCTCCATACAGGTGACCCAGGTGTTTTGTTTGTTTGTTTTTTTTTTTTTTCTTCCCCCCCTTCTCACCGTCTCTTCTCCCCTTTGGTTTTCTTTCTCTCCCTCTCTTTCTTTCATTCTTTCTCCCTGTCCTATCCCCCAGTCATGTCTGTCCCGTTTGTAGCAACTGAAAATAAAATAAATTCATAATTATAATAAAGGTCAATCAAATGGACCAATATGGCAAGGCCATGATGATCCACTTGGTAAAATAAATCCGCTTGGCATCTTTCTTGGCCTTAAGACAACAATTCTGATGGCTAAAGATCCAAACGGGACACAAAAAAAAAAAAAAAAAAAAAATGTAGAAAGAGAGAGTCCGAGGCTGAGACCAAAGTGGCAGACAAGAAACAGACCACGATGACAGACACTTTTGTAAATGTTTTTTTTTTCCATTTGTCTGGGCCTAACAGGCTGAGAGCCTGAAAGTTCGTATTATGCCCTTGGGGTGGGGGCTGGGGGGGCTTTAAATTGACCTCAAATCTCTTAATTGGGATGTGAAGCAGGATATTGTGGTGCCCTGTATCACTTAACAGAAAGACGTGGCTTCAAAAGTTTTTCCATGTGAGGCCTTGACAGGAGAGCTTTAACGGTAATGTTTTTAAGGCCATTTGGTCTCTGAGCCACAGCATTAATAAGACCTTACAGTCGAGGAGGAAATACAGCCAAAGTTAGATTTTAATAAGAAATTCTTTTTAATAAAGATCTTTAAATGAATGTGAGTACACTCTGAGTCAGTGACACACACACGCGCGCACACACACGCACAAAACATAGGTGAAGTTAGTTGTGAAGTGGAGACTGAGATGAAAACAGAACAATCAGCAGATAACCTCAAATCAGCCAAACTATGATCTTAAAAACTCAAAATTACACTGAGAACAGTTTATGGGAGGCCTTAGAGCATAGATGTCAAACTCATTTTACATGATGGGCCGCATGCAGCCCAATTTAATGTTAGGCGCAGACTGCTTTTTGACAGTGTAAAATAGTCTAACTGCACATGTAATCCTTGAGCTAGCTCAATATTTGGGCTTAAATTGTAAGAAATGAATGTGCAAAGTTACAGAAAAAGTTCTGGCAGCTTTTTTATTTAATTTATAGAAAATGTTCTATTTTATTGATTTATTTTACTTTGGATAGAAAGTAATAAAAATTAAAAAACAAACCCCCACATTTCTGCAGTAGATACTAAAAAAAACAGGAACTGTAATTTTGTCTGTTACTTCATTACTGTACTATGAATGACTGTGGAGGAGTTCTTTATCAATAGGACAGGCTGTAAAATTTATGAAAATACATTTAAAAGCCTTCCTTCCCATTTTCCAAAGACATCCATCCAGTGGGCCGGATTGGAGTGTTTGCCAGGCCAATTCTGGCTCCCGGGCCTTATGTTTGACACCACTGCCTTAGGGTGATATAGATGCACTCAGTGAAGACAGTTTGACTGAAACCCCTTTGGATCGACTCAGGGCTTGGAAGTTTTCTTTTTTTTTTATCTTAGATATCTAATTTATCTGGAAAGTGATGTAATGGCATTCATTAGACCCTCCATATGTTTTAGAGGGTTTTTTTCCACTCTGCAGAGCCCCATGGTTCCTGTTTGGCTTCAAAGGCCCTTCTACTCAGTAACTGCTCTCATATGTGCAGTGCTGCAGCAAAGTCCCACTTGGTTGCCTCCACTATGCACAGAATGCAAATATTAGCATTAAGGGGCCTCCGGGAAAGACCAGCATACTTTGAATGGTCAGAACAGTTGCGTGCATACGAGAATCTTACAATTATGTCCCGGCATTTCTCTACAGTATCTGTGTCAAGTATAAAACCCAAAGACAGACGCACGAAAGTGTGATTTTTGCAGTTAGTTGATTTCTTTACAACCAGTCCTGACACAGATGTTTTTGGGTAATCGATAAACAGTCCAACATTTCTGTGTTAACAATTTCTCTGTAAGTATGATTCATGCACAACAGCGTGTCAAAAAGGCTTTTACAGGCTTTGAGCCATAAAAAAAAATGGACAACACAAATGAGATCACTTCCACAGAGGATATCTGTTCTACTGAGAAGTTCCACCAATTCTGATTTAAAAACAGTACGGTATTTGGATCGCAAGAGGAGAGATCCAAAATTTCTTAGCCTCAAAAGTAGGTCAGTAAAATAGTGATGCATGAGAATGTGTTCCTGTAACCACTTCCACAGTTGCCACAGAGAACAGTTAATTTACTGGAAGCACTTCATCAGTATAAATCTAATAAAAGCTATACCACAGCCCTGCACTCTCTATAAAGGGATCCAATGGAAAACTACTAATCCACAGTACACCGTCTGTTAGCTAATGTCATTAGAGGTGTGAAAGAAACTTACTTGTGGTCCAACTTTTCCAATATTTCCCATGTCCCCTTTCTCTCCCTGCAAGCAGTAAACATCAGACAATGTGCTGGTTAGCTTCCTGTAGTTAAACAGATCACTGATTTGGTTCTCACAGGATATTACAAGTACAAAAAAGATCACACACATAGACCATGGGACTACATGTATGATTGCCATCATGTATGATGATGTTTTTCTGGAGAAAATACCTCCAGAATAAACTGCAGCTCTCTCATAATTAAGGGCATGTTTACAGCATTATAAGTCTAGGCAATAAGCACCTCGCAAGGGGAGGAAAGCATGAGACCAATAAAATCTTGATGTACATAATACTAAATTTATTATACCACATTACAGCCAATAAAAAATAAAAGAGTAGGGAAAAAGTCTACAGTTGACTATATTACAATGTAACGCCATTTTTACAACACTGTTACGATTTTTCAGTGAGATGATGATGTCATGTGGCATTTGAAATTGCCACAAACATGCACTTACGTATACGGTGATTAAGTGATGGGATCTCACCTGTAAACCCTCGGAGCCAGGTTCACCGATGTGGCCTTTCCTTCCAGGTCTCCCCTAAAGGTCAACAGACACGTACACGTGAACGTAAGTATAAATGCTGATCGAATGACGGCAAAGCATATTTCATTCCATCCAGTCGGAGGTGATTCATCCTTATGAACCACCTACAAAAGGCTTAGCATGAGTTACGTGTGCGGCTGAGTGCAAATTCAGTGTATGAATTTGGGAGTTCTTACAGTAGGGCCTGGCCCGCCGGGTGGGCCGAGTGGTCCTTCTTCTCCCTGCAGAAACAAAGTTTGTTCAATAAAAAGTTTCCAAAGGCATGTTTCTGAAAAGCTGTAAATAAAAACGTGTTACACTGATTTGAAAATTGTATAAAGCATTTATTTCTCTTCACAAACAGATGTTAGAACTTGTATTTTTATTATATTACATAATACCAGGAAGTTTAGCACACTGATGTATCACTTCTTCTTTTAACAAAATTTAGAAAGCATGTGCAAGGATAACAATTGGAGAGTTTTTTTCCCATTCTTAGTGGTAAATGATTTCAGCTCCATGATGGTTCAGGGCTTCTTTTTATTAATTATTAACATTATTATTATTATCATGATTAATGACTAATAGTCATTTTTAAGCATAGGTTCAATCAAAAGTGAGCCATCAAACCTTTAAAAAGTGGAAAACCCTTATTAATGATCAAACGTCCCTGTGCAGTGATTTCCACTGTAGCATTGTGCCAGCAACTCTGGGGTCATCTTGTAGCACCGTGTTACTCCTACCCATGTTTTTTTGTTGCATGCAACATTTCCCCTCTGAGCATCCATTATCGCTAACAGATGAAGGCAATTCTGTCTGAATTGGTGATGTCGGCACATTCCCTTGTCTACAGTACAGGAACTCCACAGGGGGCTGTGCTTACTTAATTCCTGTTTACTCTGTACACCTCAGACTTTCAGCAAAACTCCCGGTCATACCACCTACAGAAAATGTGATGATTCTGCAGTTGTCTGATGTCAGCAGGAGAACCACCGCTCACTAGATTTCTTTTTTCTTTCTTACAAACCATAGTGTGTAAAATCCCAGCAGTTTCCGAAATACTTAGACCAGCTCATCTGGCCTTAACCCACTCTTCTCCCTCATTCTGATGCTCAGTTTGAGCTTCAGTGGTTTTTTTTGTTTTTACTGTGCCTACATTTCTAAAAGCATTGTGTGGCATGCTAATTAGATATTTACTTCAATGAGAGGCTGAACAGGTGTACCTAATAAAGTGTCCATCTTAGTTTCTTACAAGGTCTTGCAAACTGGATATGAAAAGGTTTAAATTTTACTCAAATAAAGAGAAAAAATTTATATATCTTGTTATTTCTCAACATCATTGTTTTGGGTAACAACCTTTGTCTGCGTACTCTGCCGTGTGTGACAGAAGAATACATTAGCCAACTCTACACCGTTGTGTATGGAGGCCAGATCAATATTCCAACATTAAGCACAATAGAAAACTGTGTGTTGCTCTACACTTTCCAGTGGATTCTGTTTCTTTTTACAGGGCTGGAAAAAATTTCAGCCTTGTTTTCATAAGCACCTGTTGGTGAATCATGACTTCACCTGGTGGAACATGCCCTGAGAGATATAGCAGGGGGAAAAAAATCTGAGATCTGAGCTATACCTGTGAAATATGAATAGATGTTAAATGAGAGGGAGTGTGCTAATTCATCTTGCCTGATCAAATGGAAATTCCTCAGTGAGCTATAGTTTCCACTTCTCTTCTCTGAGTGAATTGAGAACCTGGAAAGATAAGTTAGGTGTCAAATTGTCTCACCTGTATTCCTTTAGGCCCTGGCGGACCCTGGGGTCCTCTCTCACCCTGCAAACCCTGAAACACAGGTGAATGTATGACTGGATGAAATTAATGAATGAGTGGATGGCTCGAGAGAGTGGAAAAAGAGATGCCGTTGTACCTTTGGACCAGGTGGTCCGTTTGGGCCCGGCGCTCCAATGTCCCCAGGAAACCCCTTGCAAATTCAGGAGAGAAAGAATATTGTTATAGAACATTATTATTAAGCCAAATGTTTTGATTCCTCTGCATTAACCTGTATAAGACAGAACTGTATAAAAATAATGATGGATTGCTGCTGAGCTAATGTTCTCCCTCAGGCAAGCCTGCCATGACACAATCACTCATCTCATAAAATGTGCTTGTGAGCTGCGGCCTTTGTGACCTTTGATGACGTAGCAATTCTGGGCAGCTTGACTTTGACATTGTCGATGTGTTTCACATACTGTGCAGTATTAACAAGCACTTGCATATTCTGCATAACACCTAAAGACAGAGTGCTGGCAGACCATGACAGAGCAGGAAAATTTTAAGGACATATTAACATTGTGGAAATGTAATCGTTTTGACTTAGAAACGCTTGTGGCTAGCAAGATAATGTGCTACATTCAGTTCAGTGCTATGTTGTTGCTAGTGGGAGAGCTAGCATAGCATAGAGAAGATTTTCCAAGTACGTATTCAGGAGTTTTTAATTTAACCACAAACTGTAGTCAGATGAGTTGATGCCTGCGAAAAGCTCCAACAACAATCCCACGCTGCTGCTCTTTCTCTCTAGTAAAACGCTTGTTTTTAAGCTTTTAATGGAACTACTACTAATACAGTTATCACGAAAACCCCCAACAACAACGTTTTAAGCAAAGCAAGTCGATTATTGACTTAAAAAATTAAAGAATGTAAAATAATTACTTGCCTCTTCCATGACAAAAAAACCAATTCAGTCTCTGTTTGTCAGAGCATCTATAGCTAATTTTAATAATTCAAATCAACATCAAATTACAATTTTTAGCAATTACAGGGATTATGAATGACAAAGATAATGTTTTCTGAGTATGAATAAATAAACTCAGCCCAAAAAAGGAACAAAAGAATGACAAAACATCCACGAACATGCAAATACATGTACCTAATATGAGCGACTTTGCCCACACAGACACACTCAGCAGTATAAGACTCTGTGAAGTCATCCGTTTCTGTTTTAAGATTTATATTAAGCTGTTCATTATCTTCTAAATTGGTAGATAATTTGGTGTGAAAGCAAACGGAATAACAACCACAACAATCGAATCTAAGATGAGCCAGCATTTGCAGTATATGCACCGTGAATGAAAATACTTATTTTACAGCCACATGGATTCAGCTTAAATCCTATATCTGCTTCCTGCTACCTTATCCCCCTATGCTGTCTGTGTCTTCGCATTATCATAAGTTTGACTTGGAGCAGCCATAAAAGAAGCACTCTCTTGGCAACGTGTCCATTGCATTACACACTCTATTAGGAAGTAGCTGTACCTCAATCTGTCTTTACTTTAGTCAGCATACTCCACTGAGCCAAAATACAGCAAAAAAGAAATGCTGTCAGATACTACAGTCAATATTTTAAGAAGACAAAAGCTGAAACATTTTACTCTGACCTTCTCATACTTCGTACTGGACTGCTGAATACTGGCCTCAGTGAAGATCATGTTTTTAACAGTAGCTGCCTCTGACTCCCCTTTATTTCATGCAAGCGCAACAAATATTAATAATAATAATTTATTTGTACAATAATTTTCAAAACACAGAGTTACTAAGTGTGTCATAGTTTGAATAAAAGCTAACCATAAGTATACATGTTCCAACATACAGATACATAAATGGGAAAATATGAATGGAAAGCTAACCTGTAAAAATAAGAAGTCAGTCGCTCTGATATAAGCAAGAGCCAGTCAATGTAGAGCTTTATATGTTAATAATTTGATGTTAAGGTGGATTCTGAATGTCACTTGGACCCAGCAAACGGAAGCAATAATAGCTGTGATTGGTGAGCGTCAGATTAGCTTTTGTTAGCAGCCTTGCTGCTATGTTCTGCACCATCTGGAGAGGAGCTATGGAGGACTGAGAGATGCAAGTGACTGACAGTAATAGGTGGGAGAAAACTAAAGTGTATATTAAAAGCTCCAGATAAAAGAATGAGTCTTTGATTTTTGCAACATTTCTTAAATGAAAGAAACATGACTGGATGAGATTTGAGATGCAAGATGCAAAACTCGGACGTCGTTCAAAGATGTGCAAAGATGCAGATTTCTAACGTTGCTGACTGATCTCCTTAGAGAAACTGTCAAGAACCTGTTTTACCAGGATTGAGATGAACAAAATTTGAATACATCCACTTAGAAATGGCAGAGAAGCATTCACTGAGATGGGAGATGCTGTTAAGGTTTTAGGGCTTAACAGAAATGTACAAGTGTGTGCCATCTGTATAGCAATGGTAAGAGATTCCTTTGAAACTATTAAGTAACATGTATAAAGAAAACAAAATTGGTCCAAGATTAAGTGCTGGGGGACTCCACATATGAGGAAATATATTTGTTAATATGCATTGGTAAGTATCTGTCAGAAAATTGTGATGAAAAAATGCACAACCATGTATGCCTTACCTCTGGTCCTGGAGGCCCAGGTGATCCAGTCACACCCATTTCTCCAATTTTACCCTGACGAAAAGAGAAGAAAGACATGAACAATTTGCTCCTCTTGTGTTGTGCGGAAATAAGTCACTGACACCACTTTGATGATGTATTCAAATGTTAGATCACCAAGGGGATCCTACAGAGAGTCTAAAGCACTCAGATCATGATTCTGCGTGCTATAACTGTGAGACAGGACAGGGTATAAAAAAAAAAGAAAGATCAGAAATAAGTAAAAAAATTAGCCAATAAAGACTAATAATGTTACTTCATATTTGCTAATCTGTGGTTGACAAAAGATTTTCCAAGCAGTTTCTGTCACTCCATCTTAAATGTTTGTTTCTTTGCTTTGATTCACTACAGATAGCCGTTTAACTTGTGCAGCTTTCCTGCCATTATGTTAACACTAATATTACAGACAGCTGGGCACCAGTCTGGGTTTGGTGTGGAATAATCGCTCTAAGTGCTTCAGTAACAGTTCTTAGTAAGTCAAAGATGCAGCAGTTTGCTGAAACCACAACTTATCTCTGATTGGCTGGCAAGAGACAAGAGCTGAAAAAAACCCCACCTGAAACCAAAGATTGAGCCAAAGGGATTACGTTTACACATGCTAACCTCTTTATTTAGCACTGGCTGTGTTTAATATAATTATCCAGCACTGTAACAGTATACATATGACAGGAAATAGCAAAAACCCTTTAATCATGTAGACTGCTAACTACATGTTAGCTTTTTGTCTTTTCTTTCCTCTTTACACTGGGCTAACAATGTCATTATTCTCATTACGTGACTTGTTTAGATATCATCCTGCAGGGAATTTGTAATGTTTTAACTTAAAAGAGATTAATTTGCTCTAATGGTTGCTTGTGCTGATAAGCAAACCCAGAGCTGTTTAAAGACATTAATTTCACATTTATCTCCTATCACTGAATCTCCCCTCCCAGAAAATCTAAGATAAAGGTAATGTTTTCTGAGTATGACTAAATAAACTGAATCCAAAAAGCATGGCAAAACATCCACGAACATGCAAATACATGTTCCAAGCATGAGTAACTTTGCCCACTCAGACACACTCACACAGACATACCGGTGGCCCTGGTTTCCCTCTGGGCCCAGGAAGACCAGGTGCACCAGCAGCACCCTGAAAGACAAACACACACCATTTTTGAGTTGATTTCACAAAGTCTGTGGTTGACTTTTCTTGTTTTTTAATCAATCTCTATGTACTGTAATGGAGCAAACACAGGTAGAACCTATTGGTAACAGCAGATACACACATTGCATGGTCACATGGCGTGCTATGCTTTGTAAGGACACTTACCTTATCCCCCTGGTACCCCATCTCTCCTGGCTCGCCCCTTTGTCCGGTTTCACCCTAGATTTCATAGTATCAAACAGAGATATAACACAACACTGCACTGCCACAATAATCTGAAGAAACCACAAACAAAAAAACGGCACACACTATACAGAGGCTGTTTAATGCACCAGCACTATCAAAATTCAGTTTGATAGGTTGAGTTCAATGTCGTGAAAGCAAATGAAGAGTCTGTAAAGAACCACTGGAGCAATATCAGCGTTTAACATGAAAAAATTATTCAACACTAATACATAGGACTGAGTTTGCTGGATGTGTTAGCAAAATGTCACAAGGATCTTATATAGTACGTCCAAGTCACACATTACACACAGATGCACTGCAATAATATAAATATTTAGATCACCTTATCACCTTTCAATCCAGGCAGGCCAGCTCGTCCTGTTGGGCCCTGTCGCAGAGGGAGCGGAACAAAGGGAAGGAAAAGTTTAACATTCAATCACTTAGGATTCTCCTAAGATGTAAAAAAAATGGTAGAAGCAAATATCAGGCCCACCTGAGGTCCCACCATACCAGGCAGTCCTCGTGGTCCCTCGGGCCCTGGGTCTCCCTGCGAAGAGAAGGACACAGTGGAATTTATGTATCACAAATATGTATCACAAATACACACACGTAGTACTTGTAATATGAGTCCATTGTTGTTTGATAGTGAATGGCATTTTTGCACAAAATACTTCTGATCCATTGTTGACATTGTTTTGACATGCAGCACATTCCTGTTTGCCACAACCCTATGAGAAACATAAGCAGTGTTGGCAGAGTATCCAGTTGTTTTGCAGCGGTTTGGATTGCCAGGCCCCAACAGTCAATCCACTCTAATTGACAGAGGTGAGGGGAGACTGGCCAGAAAGTGTGGCTGGACCAAACAGCAGACAGGCTGCTCAGGTAGCTTTCACCCTGTCTGCAGTAATAGTCAGAAGCACTGATGTGATGACAACAATTTGTATATGCCCAAGTATGTGTGAGAACATACATGCTATACTATTCTCACAGACACAGCAGTTACAAGTTACTCTGGGTTTTTTCCCCTCTATGCCTAAAGATAATGGAAGCAATACCATATTTGCTCTGTAGCAGCAATGTCTGATGCAACCAACAAAGGCATAGTGAATACAGTTGGATACAAAACCAAAATAAAATCCAGAATTTTGCACCACTCGTCTGCAGAAAAGGCCTGAGAGCAATAATGTTACTGAAAAACAAACCTAAAAGAATTAAAGAACCAACCACTAAAAACAATCAATGTGTCGGTCTGACCAATATGCACAAAATCAGTAATAAGTATTACAGAATACTGTCTATGTTGCATCATCAAAGACATGTGGCTTAAACTATAAGTCCATCTGGACCCCTTAAGGTCAGTGTTTGATGCTGAGGCTCCGCTGTGGTACCGCAGGAGGACACACAAATCACATGCCTTCCATCAAAAGAGGCTTTTAACAGTAGACACATGAAAAATGATGCACTGAAAGAAGGGGGAAAGCACAGATAGAAAATGCTCCCCCATTGCCCCCACCCAAAAACTCCAGAGTCCACTGGCCGAGCTGAAACGACGGGGTACATCAACATCCCACACAGAGCCTTTCCTCAAACTGCTGTCAAGATGAAGCCTGTCTGCCAGGTGGTTAAACATCATCCAAACCGCTATCTGCTCGCCATGCGGGGAAGACAATTGGTTCGAGGCTCGATCAAATCCAGATTGCTGCATTCCTGTACATCATGTTTCAACACAACCGTTGTAGCCTCAGAAAATCCAATTAGACATAGAAATGTTTCTACACCCAGGACATCATAATCCCATTTAAGCGCGCCACTTCAAATGCCTCCGATTCAGACCCAGACAAGATTTAGTGCATTTTAATTTAGACTTGGCCACAAACAGCATGTACCTCTGTTAGCCACACACCAAATCTGATTGGCTACATACCAAAAAAAGGGTTGGGCCTCCTCTGGTAGCTTATGTGCTTATACTGTTAATGCGATTAATTATGAAAAAGACATTTGAGTCTCTGTGATCAAGTAGCTCCTGTAGGTGTAATGTGTAGGTGTCCCTTTTTTCACCATGTAGTTTATGTGTAGACAGCTGTTATTCCTTGCTACTGCAATGAGACATATACCAATAGCTAATTTCACTGTAACTTCAAAGTAACTTCAGAAGAATAGATGAGAAGGTATAAATCTAAAAAGTTAATCTAGTTCCTGACACAGTCACAGTCCAGTATAGCTAAATGACTTTGGTGCAAACTACTGAACTGCAATGCCCATCATTTCCTGTCTTTCTTCAATATCATGATTGCTACCTTCATGGACACATTCACAAGTACTTTGAGTGTAAACAGAGCCATTCCTAAAAAAAAAAAAAATGCAGGTAGTATATAAAAACAACAACAAAAAACATGGTGGAAGAAAAAAACAAGGGTATTATTACAGCTACTCTGGTCTCCATCTCGCCCTACTGTTTTTCTTTCAGGCTATGAAAAAGTGTCGGGCTGCATCACATTTTGCTGAGTCACACACTGGCAGAGACATCAAGTGCATACCAGAAGGAACACTTGCTGTTTATGTTCTCTCTGCGATTACTCGAGTAAAGGTTCTAACCACGTGCAATAGGCTTTTAAATAAATGAGTGAGCACAACGAGAGCCTCAACGGTGTGACTGACAGTGAGACGTGAAAATGAGTTTTAGATGTCAAATTAAAGTTCTTTGCGAGATTCGTACAGCGTCAAAATCACCCAGCTGGAAAGTTGAGTAAATATGATTTATTACATCAAAGGCTGGATTAAAGAGGTGCGGGGATTTGGGCTCTCTAGTATGATTACTCAAAAGTACTTACTGGCCATAACTTGTCTGAGAACTGCATCAGCTTTAATTATTAATAAGTCAGTTACCGCCTCCTTTTTTGCATTTGAGTAAAAGTAAAAGTATATAAATTGCAAAAAACTATCTTATCACTGACTTCATTTGAGTAGTAGCATTTGACGTTGCTCCGGGTTGTTCCGTCACACAACCTGAAAGTGTTAAAGCGTTCACATCGGAGCTTATGATCAACATCACTGAACACAGTGAAGCGCAGTTCATCAGATACAACTGTGAAGGAACAAAACGTGGTGGCACCTTGATTTCATTTGGTCAGAAATGTAATTTACTGTTTTTCTTTGGTAGGAATTCGTGCAAACTTCAAAAGGTATTTCTTTGTTAATAAATACTGTTGAAAAGCCTGTTTATTTCCCTTATATCTTGCCAAGAAGCATTGTTGGCAACAAAGGAATAATCAACAAAACACAAATTTCCTTACTTTTTGAGCTAATTTTAAATAGGCACAGGGAAGGAAAGGAAAGGAAAGCCCATTCACACACATACAAGTGTGTAAATCAGTGTCACATCCTTTTCTTTTTACACCAAGTGGTCTGCAGTTTCTGAATGAGACCTGTCATCAGTTAAACAGCAAGTGCCGTGGCTAGCAGAACTGATATAATCAAAAGCAACTATTTATTTTTGCATAGCACATGTAAAATTCTGCATGATATTAGGTTTGGGTTTTTTTTTTTTTTGAACCAAAACACTTGAAGATGGTGTGTGCATACTTCCTGTCTGGCTGTTTCAGTAGGATCAGTGACTTACAGCCAGTAGCTGAGGTGAATGCTGAGAAATCATTCCTCCAGCTGTGTCTAGCGCCACTCAGTGACCCCTCAAAAATCCCCAATAAATTCAAAGATACGAGGAACACAAACCAGTGTAAACGACACTTGAAAGCACGGGACAGGTGCTGTATACAGTTGGATCAGGGTGGCTGACGTGAACATCTGGAAGTAACTATAGACACACGATACTGCATTCTGCAGTAATGGAAAAAAGCTTGTTCTCTTTTAGGCCTCTGATGGTCTTTCCTTAATTTAAATGTATTTTAACCTCTTTATTGTAACTCACTTTACCCTTTAACAGCAAACAACAAGCTCAGCTCCAGTACTCTACACTCAACCTGACATTAGACTAAAAAACAAAAAAACAAAACAAAGCAGGCAGCTATATATTCTCTTTATTCTCTACACCCTGTCTGCATGTGGCAAGTTTCGCTTTCACTAAGGTTTCCGATGTCTGGCTCTCTTTAACATGTAAGCCCATGTTGACTTGTGAATCTCATCACATTCACATCCTATTTATACGAGTCCCTTACTTATGGCCTTACCAGTGGCATGAACATGCATAAACAAAAAGAAACCCACTGACAGTCACCTGGCCTCTACTAAACACAACAAGAGGAGGACGAGACACCAAAGCTGAAAATTTCCTCCACATCAGGCATGAATTAACTTTCTGGATGTAGAAGAGCTCAGAAAAGTAAAACATCCTTCCAAAGATTCCTGGATCCAGATCCTTATCATCTCCAGAAGTTAATCACTTCTGAATTGTGCCAAGCCCCACCTCTGGTGCACTTTGTATGCAAATATGTCAATACCTCTTTGAGGTAGCGGACAAACAAATAAATCAAATGAACCAATCAGATGACCTCCATAGTTGAGGTAGATTTACAGTGTCTCTTGTTGTAGTTTTGAATGGTGTTTTCTTGGGTTTCGGCCTCTGTTTTGAGTTTATCAGAGTGCCTTTATTCCCCTCAGTGGTTTTCTGCTCATTCCTCCCTAAGTCTCTTCTGCCTCTGATTTAGTTAGGGTGAAGTCTTCTTGCTTACATGTTTTTCCTATTTTACTTTGAAAGTCAGCCTTTATTCCCTTGTGTTGCTTTTATTTCCTGTCTTACCTTGTCTAGTTGTCACTTATTGGTAGATATCATCACCTGTGTCCACACCCATCTGTCTTCCCCGGGCACTTCTGAGAGTATTTGTAAACTTGCCTCAAGATGTCCGTTCATTTTCCTTGATGTGCATCTCCGATTTCTCTGTAGGTCCTTTTTTATTTACTTTTTAAACTTTGGGACTTTTTATACCTGCCTAAATAAAGGCATGTTATCTTATTTCATTACATTGTTTTTGTGCCTTGCATACGTACAATGGAAGAGAACAACAGAAAAGACACTACTGCCATCAGGAAAACAAAACCCGTATTAAACGATACAGTGAATCTAACCAAGAATTAGCTTGCGACGTGAAAATTCCTAACTACTGTCAGTCGTGAGGCTCATGAGCCAATCCCAATCTAAGCACTAAGACTCACAAATCTAAATCAAACAAAACATGTTGCTGCTAAAAAATACAGACTCACCCTTAGACCAGGAAAGCCACTTATGCCAGCCCCACCAACAGGGCCCTGTGGAGGAACATCATAAGTACGTTTGTCTCACTCTCAAAACAATACAGGAGTAACAAAGCATATTTATGTCATCTGATCATAAAAAAACCCTAAAAAACTCTCAGTAAAGCTAGGATTATTCATACGCATATAACTGTACATTTTACAGCTGAGTATTATGAGACACTGTCCACCTGTGCTGCCTCTAATGAGACAGCACAAACAGAAGAAGCCAGAGTTCGAGGATGAAGACAGAAGACTGAAGTAAGTATTGGACATACTGAACAAAAAGCGGGCACAGGTTCTCACCTCATTTCCATCTGGACCAGGAGGCCCCCTCTCCCCAGCATCCCCCATGACACCCTACGGGGCAAATACATCCGCAATTAATTTAAGAAAGTCAGGACTACCATTTCTAACTTTACCCTCAATCTGCAGAGAGTAACACCTCCACAGAGGTAAAAGAGTAGTGTTTTTTTCTTCTGCTTTCTCCATAACGGCTCTGTGCTTTCTGTCGTGCGTGGCATAGCAAACTTTTTTAAAAAATTGACTTTACATGTAGCATTTAACGTGCAATTTCCCAAAGTAATTATTCAAGATTAACTTCACATGGACATAATGTGCAAAAGCACATTTTTTAATGAGGCAAGATTAGCCGGCGTATTAGCCAGACATCACTGTTCCAAGAAAAAAAAAATTGATAAAACAGTCACTGGGCTTTTTGCCCGCTTGGCAACTTCAATACAGAGAAGCGAAGGCTTGTTTTTAAAACATTAACTTTTCACAGTGTGCGGGCCCAACCTAGACATTCCATCTGTCTCTGAGTGTAACTGTATTCAAGGCCACCCTGGAACAAACTTGCAGACAATATGCCAAGATGCATGTAATTTGCTATGTCTTGAACACTGTATTGTATGTATGCATACATGTGTAATAGTCCTCTTTGTTCTTTTCTCTCGATGTCCTATCAAACCCGCCTCCTGCTGCTTTAGCACATTCACAGCAGCAGGATACAAATGTGCCTCTTTTGGATGCTTCTGGGGTCTGTGTGGATATGCAGTACTGCTATATACTGGCATACTGTATACCTGATGAGCTGGATAGCAGCAGTTTTTACCATCAACGTGATGAGCAAAAGTATAGATTTAGGGAACTGTTAAGTATGGCAAAAACCAAAATGGATTCATTATTACATGTCTTCCTTTGGGGCCAGGTCTTCCAGCAGGTCCAGGTATGCCCTAGAAAAGAAAAACAAGCAGTTAGATTTCTCACGCAAGTTTAGGATTGAAATTGAAATGACTGGAAAGAGAATTAGAGAGGATATGAGCCTAAGCAACCACAGCTCTTCTAATCTCCCCCGCTATCCATAAAACAAAATAAGCCCATAAAATAAGATGCTTAAATTATCCATTAAAGTCGCACAGGTTCTCAATACAGCCTACTTTAGGTGAGGATTTAACAATGCATTTCATCACGTTGAATAAAGTTCTCTTGGCATAAAACAAGCTGATGTGAAAAAGCCACAACAAAACTACAAACACTGGGATTTCTTAGATTTTGACCTCTCAAGAATGAAGCAATGTGTTCAGTAATTACTGACTGCCTAAATGGAAAATATTTTTTTCTGTAGCCTAATGATGGGGGAAAGTTTGAATAAACAGAAAATAAATGGAGGTGAAAGATAAGATATTCACAGATTTATTAGAGGTAAATAAAAAAAATTGTGATGGGAAATGTGTCATGTTTATAGAGACTTTGACAAATTGCACACTGGAAATGAACAAACATCACTCACTTTCTCCCCTTCCAGCCCGGGTGGGCCAGCATCGCCCGGAGGCCCAATGAAACCCTGAAAATAAGGAAAACATCACAACAAAGTAAAAATTCTGTGCTGCATTAACACAGCACA
The DNA here is from genome assembly GCF_018398535.1 of Haplochromis burtoni. Taxonomy (NCBI): domain Eukaryota; kingdom Metazoa; phylum Chordata; class Actinopteri; order Cichliformes; family Cichlidae; genus Haplochromis; species Haplochromis burtoni. Next base: position 667,788 of record NW_024582414.1, read on the forward strand.
ATGCTTACATTAACTTGTCATTATAAAATAATGACAGCAGAAGAATAGTAGCTTGTCTGGTGCACTGTTCTTAAATGCCTTCAAATGCACTAATAATATTTCAGCAACAGAGCTGCACATAGTCTTTTATTTTGGAAACTGACTAGATTTCCTTTTCCTGCATCTGACTTTTTGCACTCTGCATCAGATGTGGGTCATGTCCGCTCATCTTGGCTAACATGAATAACTTATTTTGTGCTGATGGCAGCACAGGAAAAACGATTTGCCACTGAAATCAGTTCATAACAATCAGGACGGTTGCAGCTTGAACATCTTTGTCTGGAGTACAGAGCCACCACATGAAAGTGCCTAATTGGGTAAAAATAGATGACACAGTCAGAGGATTTTTTTTTTAATCCTTTTAAAATTTAATTCTGGATTTTAAAAGACATGTGTGGCCCTGATGCATCCTGTGGGAAACATGGGAGAAATAGCTGGTTTCACTGGCCAAACTCGTCTTTGTTCAAGGTAAATGTAGCTCAGGAACAGTCTGAACACAGATTCCTCATCAGTGTTACAGTGTGAATTCAAGGAGTTTTCCAGTGAGTAAAAATGCAAACAGGATCAGTATCTGAGACCAATGATCGATTAAATTTTTGTACCAATAACAAAAAAAAAAAAAAAAAAACCAAATAGGATCTTTAATCTGATTTTAAATCATGAACAGTGTTCTCATATCATAATTGGTCCTGCATTACAAGCTAACACACACCAAAAACAAATCTGTTGGAGCCATAAGAAATTAAAAAGTTGGTTTTAGCCTCATTTTTGCAACCAAACTGTCAAAATACGAGCAAAAAACCCTAAAGCTGCTCAGTATTTGTACTACAATTCAGACTGGCTGCATTCAGGTTTGTATGTCAGTTAGCATACAACCTAATCAGTATTTCCGAGTCATCCTTTTTTTTTTTTTTGCATCCATTTCCACCCTCTCTCATTGCTCAAACATCTTTCTTTTCAGCACATTGTCTGCCTCTGTGGCTCCTTCTCACCCTGCCAGCTTCGGTCCGACACTGTGATCCTAGCTATCCTGTTTCCTGGGACCGCAACGCTCCTCTTAAGTCCATTCTCTAGCTAGCTCATTTGGCCCCTTCTGATTTCATCTGTTCCTCTTCTACCTACTGTCTTTCTTCTGTTCTCCTATTTTGGGGCATTTCAGTCACTGTGGAGCCAGCCTGAAACTCTGGTCCTAATCCTTTCAGGAAATGAAAGAGTTCAATGTAGTAATACTGAAGGAAAAAAAATAGCAGAAAACACCTTATACTTACACGAACACCTTTAGGGCCAGGGCTACCTTGTGGCCCGGCCGAGCCCTACAAAGAAAAACAGGGAGACTTTGTTGACTACAAAGCATCTGATGTGCATAGGTCAGCAGAAATTAGTGTACATTATTGTTGCTGTGTTCTCTTAGTAAAGTTCTCGATAGAGCAATAAAGGAATCTGCAAGGATTGATGGAGAAACAATTTTTGTGTGTTTTTCACTGCACCTGCCTGCCAGGGTAACCTGCAGCTCCAGCTTCCCCAGGAAGTCCTGGTATGCCCTAAAGTGACGAGAGAGGAAAAGGGAGAGAGAGAGAATGAACGGTGAATAGGGAGATTAGTGGACGGATAACGTGAAAGGGGAGAAACGCAGACTTCTAGTAGCAGTGCCAGCTAAGGAATAAAACAAGCACTGTTCATTCCCAACAGCTCCGTCTACTAACTGCACCTTTCAGCACCCCTCCAATACACCCCATCCCTCACTATCTCACTCTGGCTTTTACTTCAGATCATTGTTCACTGTTATGTGACTCATTCTTGTTATTGTCGTTGTTTGAGAAAGTGAAGAGTTTTAAGAGGGATAAAAAGAGCCATAAAAAGAACCAGCTACTATAAGGGACAGCTGAAGGACTACCATAACTGGCTTGTCACACACTCATCTTTGCATTCGTTCATTTGCATGTGTGTACCAACCCAGTTCCTATTTGTATTTTTGTGACAAAGTACTAGACGGAATCCAGCTACCTTGAATTTAACACTTTTAGCTTTGTTGGGCTGTAACACAAACCATGAACACAAATAACTACTTACTTGTTCTCCTGGTGGTCCAGGTGGACCCAGATAACCTTTAGGACCCTTAAAAAGTAGAATGAAACAAGTACTTTTAGTAAATTTCAACTGAAAAATTGGTAACTAAGAGTAACTAAGCTGCCCTGCTAGCAGCATTAAAAGGCATAAAAACTAAATGCTAAATTAAGAATATGTACGCCGAATGTGAACTATTAGAGAGCAGTCAGTCTAATAAAAATATCATGTTGAGTGTTGAAACAAAGCATGCGGATGAAGTCAGGGGATTACCAGCTTCAGTAGGATTCAACTACTTGGAAACCATGAATCTATGTGTCAGGTTCAAAGAGTTTAACCAACCACCCCACTGGACAGACCCCAAGCAGTGCACTAAACAAGAAGAGCCAACAGTAAAACTAGAAAAAAGAAGGGTAGTTAATCACTTTGATGAAGTAAAGAAAAAAAACAGTGGGATGGATTTCCTGTGGGCAGTTTTTGTGTTACTACTTTAAAATTTCCAAAGTCATAGATAATGCTTTAAACTTGGGTCGGTAACCTTATGCACGTCCTGCATGTCCTGTGTAAACATGAGAAATTATGCAGTTTTGTATCAGTGAAAATAATGGTTTGAGCTTCATGTTTCTGTGGGAAAGTCTGTGGGCAGGCACACTTTTTGGGACTGGCCAAAGGACGTGTGATAAAACAATATATAACAAATCTATTACATGTGACATCTCTGTTTGAGAAATTTGCTCTAAACAGTTTTCTTTCAGTTTGTGCCATCTAGTTTTAACAAGTCGGTGTCCCATTTTACATCAGGACAGTTTATAAAAACATCCACAGCACATTTCTGAGTTCTGTGTGGTTTTAAAACAAAGTGATTCAATTAAAACACAAAAAAAATGTTCATTCTGCAGAAAGTGATTAAAGTGGAAACAGTTTAGTGACTCTGGTCCAAAGCCAGCCCTGGGCTACAGCAAAATCCCACATTTAGTTTAGTAAGCACGTTTTCTTTGTAAGCTAAACAGGATTTATTGTTGAGTAAATCAGAGCTATTCTCCTCTTAAGCGCTTTATTTTTGCTTTTGACGTGATTATCAACAACAGATGTTTACAGCGACAAAACACAAGGTCAGGGCCAGGTCAGTGTCTTTTTCGGGGAAGAAAGAGGGCTTCTTGAACAGTATCAATGTCTCTGTCATGTACTTCCGAGGTTGTGACATATGACCTTCACGCCCAATAAAAGTTCCACGCAGGGCTAAAGAGCGTAGGCCAGTAATTTCCTCTGAAAATACCTGATGGGCCGCAGGGGGTGTGCTGGATGTATTAAGTTTAGCTACTGCAAACACTGATGTGGCCTCTTGGGATTCAAGGTTAAGGCCAACTATGTGGAAACCAGATTCAGAATTTCATCAAGAAGCTACCTGTAGATACAGCCATGTGAGGAGCAGGACCACCTACTATAACAGAATAAATCTATTGAGTTCATGGGGTCATGCCAAGAAAAACTCAAACACAACAGCAGCGATGTGTGGCTTTGAGTAAAACTATAAAGCCTAAAAAGAATTTAAGTCTGTCAGTTGATAATTATGTATCAATGCTTTTCATTTTACCCGTCACTGCATCTATGAAATTCTGTTTTAAAGCATGGCATGACAGTGGATGTCTGGTACCCAAGGCAGTACCATATCACCCCATTAGAACACTTCGCTCTCGCACTGCAGGCTTACTTGTTGTTCCTAGAATCCAGCTTCCAGTTTGGATTCGGCAGACAGACACTATCTCTACTTTTAAGATTAGGCTTCAAACTTTCCTTTTTGGTAAAGTATATAGTTAGAGCTGGATCAGGTGACCTTGAATCCTCCCTTAGTTATGCTGCAATAGGTGTAGACTGCTGGGGGATTCCCATGATGCACTGAGCATTTTCTTTTCTGTCATCTTTCTCACTCAACATGTGTTAATTGAATCATACTTGTTATTAACCTCTGTCTCTCTTCCACAGCATGTCTTTATCCTGTCTTCCTTCTCTCAGCCCAACTGGTCGCAGCAGATGGCCCCGCCCCTCCCTGAGCCTGGTTCTGCTGGAGGTTTCTTCCTGTTAAAAGGGAGTTTTTCCTTCCCACTGTCGCCAAAGTGCTTGCTCATAGGGGGTCATATCATTGTTGGGTTTTTTCTCTGAATGTATTATTGTAGGGTCTAACTTACAATATAAAGCACATTGAGGCGACTGTTGCTGTGATTTGGCACTATATAAATACAACTGAATTGAATTGAACTGAAATGGAATGGAATGGAATATTGACTATGCTATTGATCCCACGGTCCAGGGAAAGGTCGTTTTCCTCTTTCAGATCACCTCTGACCTTAAACCTTAAAAGCCAGGTTTAGCTTTGAGCAAAGCAGCACTACGTCCTAACAGTCAGCTTCAAGCTCTGATTGAGACAGAGAGGAAGAAACAGGATCGACCTCACACGGTAAAGTAAAGATATAGGAGGGGAAAATGAGCAAGAAAAGATGGACTCATATATTTCTTTCTGTTAGTTTATAATGAAAATATAAAGAAACACAGACTGTAGACGGAGAACTGTGGCAAGCAGCGATGACATGGGCCACACTGATTCACCTCAATACAAAGGATTGAAAGGAAACAGTAAATGGTAAAAGTAAGATAAAAGTTGTGCTCCCAGTGATTTTTTTTAAAGAATTATAAAACAACAAAATGACATTGTACAGTACATAAACATGTACTTTTTCACAGATTGAAAGTCTTTTATGCTCTCATCTCACAAGCAGTTTTATAGAATAAATGTTACCAGTAAGCCTGGAAATCCATTGGGTCCAGGACGACCTGGAGGTCCTCTGTCACCCTAATAAAACAAAGGAAAAAGAAAGCAGTACAACACATGCACAGTCATTATTAAATGCCATAAATGAAATATTGTTTAACTCAATACTAAAGCTTCATAAAAGCATTACACCAATGAATAATTCATGAAAGTGATGCAATATTAGAAAAAGGAAATAGCTTTTCTGGTTAAAATGAGAAATGTGGGCAGCCAGAGCAAGCAAAATAGGCAGTGATTGACCAGTTAGATATAAAATTAGGCATCAGTTAACACCAACGTGAACATGATCGCTCTCCTCACATCTCAGAATAGAGTTCTGGCTCATAAAAAGGATCTTATGTTGCCTGTCCATCCTGTTGTGGCGGTGGCCGGCTAATCCCGCTGTGTGCTACCTCAGCTGCCACTTGTTAAATCTGTTATTTATGTCGCTGTCATGGATCTGACTGAGTCCTGTTGTCAAGAGCTTGGCCATCTTAGAGGGGAGCAGCATTTTTGGTTTAATCCTGTGCTCACTCAGAGAAGACTCAGCTTACACTTGCTTGAGTTCAGTTACGATACTGCACACTTGACTTACACATGCACAAAAAGAGGTAGCAGCGCAAAGTAAACAAGGAAATTACACTGCGATTCATCATTTGGACAGCTGAGTTGTTTCTTGCTAAACATTATTAGTAAGGACTGAAGCATCTGTTTATTAATTCGCCATCACTTTTACAAGAAAAGCCCACACAGTGAAAATTCAGATTTAATGATATAGAGATCAAAATATTCTTATGTTGATTTTAAAAACCCCAAAAAACTAAATAAAGGTAAGTTGAGCGTGCATATGAGAAATTAACTTGGCTAACAGATTTTAACCAGCATTTTTTCTCATTATAACACCCCGATTTTTTATAATCGCAGTGCATGGTAGTGCAGTGACCTTTCAATTTGAATGTTTTCTTCTCTTCAGGTGCTTCAGTTTCTTCTCATGGTCCAAAGACATGCATGGGTTATGTTAACAGGCAATCCTACACTGACCGTAGGTGTGAATGTGAGTGTGAATGATTGTCTGTGTCTCTGTGTTAGCCTTGTGCTAGCATGGAGACGTCCCATGGTTACCTCCTGGTCTCATCTAGTGCAGACAGTTCCTGGCCTCATCTAACTTACATCCAACACAACATCTCTGGGACATTATGTGTTAGTCCATCCAAAGCCGCCATGTTCCACCTCAGACTGTCGGGAGCTCAGTGATGCCCTGATGCAGATCAGGGGAGGAGATCCCCAGGAAACCATCCATCATGTCATTAGGAGCATGAATACCAGCATCCAAGGCCATACAGACTAATGAGTATCATTATGAATTGATGCAATGAGGTTTCTGCAAAATGGACTAGCCTGTTGCAACATTTCTTCACTTTCATGTTCACCAAACTGTCAAGATGCCCATAGATGGATCTACCCCAGTTCTGCTAACCCTAAATTTGCATCTGGGCAACAAAAAGATTTCCTTGCTATTTCCAAAATGTTTCCTCAGTGTTTTAAATAACTCCCAGCATTTCTTTCTTTTGTTGGCTCAATTTTGAACAGTGTGAAACAACACTCGCAGCTGCACACATCTTTTAAGTCTTATGGAGGTACAAGAGTGATAACAGCACTGCACTACAAATGAACTTGTAAGTAATACTGGACGAACCCTACTGAAACTTCACATTAATCTGTTTACCCCAGCGAGGATTTAAAGAGAGCTATGATACTTTGCTATGCGAAGCTCCTTAAACTTGAGGGAAGACGGATATGTTTGGATATTAATCACTTCAAAAAAATGTAGCAGTGCTTCTCAGGAATATCATTACTGTAATCATGTTTGAAGAAGAAAATGAGACAGAAGAGATGATAGACTAAGCAAAGGCCAGCCGTGATGATGTCAGACAAATCGGTGACAATAAAATGACTCAGAAATGCATAAAAAGGGCTTTAAAGTCAATGTAGAATGAATTCATTGGGATAAAGAAAACCATACCCTCAAAGTCATTGTTGCAGTATTTGAAAATGAATTTATGCTGAAAACGCCTCGTAAAATTAAATGAAAAATCTGTTTTTCATCATCATGAATGAAAACCGTTTAGTATTTTGTGACTTGTCACGGGCTTGCTGAATAATCTTTAGTACTCACTCTACTATATGAACTGTGTCAACATTTTGGGATCATTTCACAACATTGAAAAGAAAAAAAAGAAAAAAGAATCCCACATCATAAACCAAAAGCTGCCAGTAAGTGAAATGGTGGGGGTGACGACTCGTGAGGTCATGAGACAAACATAGCAAAGAGCAGAGGGACAGAGAGCCGGACACAGAGACCAGTGGCAGATTCCTCACCTTCTCTCCTGGTGGAGCCTGACCTGGAGACAGCCCAGGGTCTCCTTTTGAACCCTAGAACAGAAACAGGGTCACAAGGTCAGAATCTCAGGCACTCAGTGCATTTATAATCTATTGCTGACACGCACATCCAGATATTGCCACACCTCAAAAATAGTATACATAAAGATTCTGATTTTGAGAGGTCCAAAAATAAGTATGCAGAATAAAGCATGCATAACATGCAGGCTACAGTGCTTGATTACCTGATTTACACTGTATGTGTATAAAAATGTATGTGAACCCTTAAGATAGCTGTCAGCAAAAGGCTAGGCAACCAGAAAAACAATATTGGGGGTAAAGGAGTGAGTCTGATGCCGAATTTGATGCTCATCTCACATAAAAGACATCTGCAAAGGCTTATAACAAAGAATGACTCATTAGATACATTCTGGGAAATTTAGAAGTAATTTTAGATCCTAAAAACTGAAAATCAGCTGAAGGAAGGAAGGAAGGAAGGAAGGAAGGAGCTGATTACCGCCTTTTTTCATTGGTCTGCATGCAGCATTTTGTATGGTATGAAAAAGCAAAGCATACCAATTTCAAAGCCATCTGGTGTAGGATGACAGTCAGAGGCTTTAACCTTCAGCTGGGGTTCATAAGTAATTTGACATCTTGATTGTTTTATTTATAATCTGCTGTAGCAGTGTAAAGAGGCAATTTTCAAAAACTTACACACATATCTGTGTAATAGACAAGCATCACCTGTGAGTCTTTGATGGGTTTAATGAAGACGAAACATACTGTAGCTCTTAGTCTGTTTTACTTAGTTAGTTGGTTATTAAAGTGAAAGAAACAGTTGACTCCAAACAAGCAGCTGGAGCAAAGCAGGGATTTCCAGAGAACAGCAATATTGCTCTTTAACAGCCAGAGGTCTCATGCCTTTCCTCCCCAGTATGAAATAGATTTAGGTCAGAACATCTTTTCTGTTGTGATTCAACTAAAAGTAATATTCTCCAGACAGCAGACAGCCTTAAAGATGCAATGCCAGTAGACTGTCACATAATTTTAGCGCCAATACTTAATCTGACATTCCAACTTGCTGTTGTCAACACTAAAGTGTCCTGGTGAGGAATAGTTAGCCGTTCCTGCAAAGCAGGGGGAACAGCAATACAGCACAACATTTTGCACACTGTGAAAAATATTTGGGTTTGGATACTAAGAAAACGAGTGAGTCAAATATATTTTGTGACAGTTTAATAAATGTGTTTTACATGCATGATGAGCTGAACACGCGTGACAGACCCTCTTTTTTAGAGACAAATGTACTGAAATGTGGAGGTGAACAGACAGGCACCAAAATGCTTTCAACTACACAAAGGGAATGTTGCTTCATTCTAACGTCACAATTTTCCATTCTTTGCATTATTTATTTTTATGTCATAGATCACATTGAGGAATGTTTCTACAACTGAACTATACCGGAGAGTAAGAGGAGGAACTAAATGTAAAGAAAACTGACTGAATTGAACCTGTTTGATTAGATTGTGTGATTATTCCAATGACTGGAAACCTACAAACATAAACAACCAGAAATGGGTGTCAGGAAGGCCATTCCAGAAACTTATTGGCGATATCTCTATAAAACTGCAGATTTTAAGATCAAACAATTGTACACAAGTAAAACTTCCCAGGGTAGCTCAAGCCCTGCCATGAACTGGAAACTCTTGGAACACCAGTGTCACTGTCCACAGTGAAGTGAGATTTACATCACAATAGACTGAAAGGCGACTGACATCTTCAAGCGTGACTGAAACTTGCTGCTGCCCACATGGAGAAGCTAGATATCTTCCAGAGAAATGTTTTAGGGTCAAATGACACAAACTTTGAGCGATTTGTCCACAGTCGAACGGCCTTCCTACAGCCCTGGTCTCAGCCTTATTGAACATTTGTAGACTGTGCTTAAAAGCAAGTCTGTGCCACAAAACCAACTACTGTAAACAAACTCTACCGAGCCAAGAAACATGGCCAAATATCCAGCCAGGATTATGCCACGAGCTTCTTAATGGCTACAAAAAGCATCTGGTTGATCTGCAACTTGCTAAGGCACATTTAATCCAATAATAATGGGGGTGCCTCTAAATACTTTTTACAGGAAATCCAAAATAAATTCAAACTTTAGCAGCAATTTCTTTTTCCAGACTTTCAAGATTTTGTAGTCATTCCACCCTGGACAAAGAACGGTTAAAAAAAAACAAAACAAACAAACACTAAAAGCCCCAAATCACCACAACATTCATTCCCACGATCGTTTTATGTAAACTTTTTACCACAACTGCATAAGTACCTGTCCATTTGCCTTTTCTAAATCAGTTTGTGAATTCCCTTCTGTACGCATGATATCTTTATTTTAGCCTTCTCTTTGCATAAGTAACCTGTTTAAATGTGACTGGTATTCATTGTTTGCTAATAATAGACTGATGAGTGCCACATAAATGATGGTTGTGCCACTCATCACAACTTGGCTCAGAAGGAAAAGAAGATCATTTAAACCAGGGGTAGGCAACTCCAGGCCTCGAGTGCCGGTGTCCTGCAGGTTTTAGATGTGTCCATGATCCATCACAGCTGATTTAAAGGGCTAAATGACTCCTCAGCATTTCTGAAGTTCTCCAGAGGCCTGGCAATGAACTAATCATTTGATTCAGGTGTGTTAACCCAGGGTGCGATCTAAAACCTGCAGGACACCGGCACTCGAGGCCTGGAGTTGCCTACCCCTGATTTAAACGTTTTGGTAAATCCCATTTTTTACATTTTTCTTATCCGTCTACACTCACTGCAAATAAAGATTACCTGCCTGTGTTTTTAAGCATCATATTTCCATAGTTTTGACTGACACCCAATGAGGCATACAAAGGCTAAGCGAGTGAGAGAACAGAAATCCTGCCATATCATAAAACCAGTTCCTTCCTGTTTAAAAAACAGTCGGCTGAGCATAAAGTCCACAGCCTGACAGGCTCTTTCAGGTTAAGGGCTTATCTTTATAACATTTCAGATTAGGCTTCAAAAATGTAAGATTGGCTCAGCGTCAGTAACCATATTCCCAGTGTCCTAGAAACAAAACACATTTCAACAAGAGATGTTTTCCAAAACTGAGACAAAGAGGTTCTCAGTCGCTTCCCTGCCTCCGCAAAGGGTTTCAGGGCTGAGAATGACTCACTGACCGGTCACTATGGTATTAGATACTCTTTTATTTTTCCACATGAGTGTGGGAGTAAACGCTGATAGAACAGAAAGCCGGCAGGTGGCCTGCTGTTGCATAATAGCTGATCAGTGGAATTTAGCCAAATCTCAGCGTCTCAGCAAGGTCAGAGGTGATACAGAATAAATCCACCTCTCTGTGCTGTTTCTACAATCAAGGAAGAAAAACAACATTTGGTAGTCTCATAAATAGAATTCGTCTCTCCGGGACTAACAAAGTGAAGAGGCATTCGCTTGTCGGAAAGTTTGGCAATCAGCAATGAAGAGGGATGGGTAGGACAACCACTCGTGCTTCGCTTGACTCCTGTAGTGGGAGTGTTTGTTGATTGATTGCTTGGTCTTGGCAGCCACTCTGTGGGTAGACAGTAAGGAATACAGCCATCACAAACATCTGCATGGCGCTGCCCACATTCTCGCTCAGCCTTACCGATGTTTCTGGTCCTAAGCTGGGGAAAAAGCTTAGCAGTGACGCTTTCTGTTGGATTTCTTCCCCCTTTTTATATGAAATCAGTGCTATGGTTAATGAGCCAGGACTGGCACAATTATGCCCTGTGGTTAAACCCAAGGTAATAACGATCTAAGCTAAGGGTATCATTTAAACAAACAACCGCCTTTGTCTCCTCCTGGTGCACGGTGTCAATATACAGGCCTGCTATTATCATGCTTGCCTACATCTGGCTGTGTTTAATTCCTCTTGCACACGCTCTCTTCTCTTCAGGGAACAGCATGTCAGTCGCTATAATTGATGCCATTTGCTATATAGTAAAAACTTTAACTACAGAAGAGTAAATTTCCATGAGTTTGCGGGATTTCTCAGATAACTAAGCCACTTAGTGACATCACTGCTGATGTGCTTGATTGATTTAATGTTCAAGGACGCAAAGCGCAGACTCTAACAACTTTGTACAACTATCCTTTAAAAACAAACTCTTGACATGCCTCTAACTGAACTAGCCATTATGTCAAGAAACACTGTGTGTGGCCTTGTCAGGAGAAGACAGCGTGAAATCAGGACGCCGCACTGATGAATAGCATGATTAGATCTACTGCCAATAAGAATTTGAGTGTATTTATACAGTTTTTTGGTACAACTGTCTTCTCAACGCATTTTATACAATAACCCACATGCACTGATGGTGCATTAAAGCCAATTCCTCGTTTCAGTAGTTTCCTAAAGTACATTTTGAAAAGTCGGCTAAAACAGCAAAATCCGATCACTAAGCTTCCGATTAATTTACACCACACACTATTTCCTTATCCATAGCCACAGCCAATGGATTGAGCACCCCAACTACTAGAGCAGTGACGACATGGTTATCAAAACCCACTAATGTGACGAGTCCTTTTCAAACAAACCAGAACTTAGCCATGGGTTTTCCACTTCTTTACAAAACAAGGTGACTAAAAGCATATGGCTAGATCTTTTTAATGAAAGCGTGTGAAAGCAGAGTATAACCGAATCCCTGGCCTGTGTGTTGGGTTCAGTGGTGCCCCTTGTGGCTGTGAGGAGACGTTCTCCACGCCCATAGAGAGTGTACTAGCCAGAACTCTGTGTGGTACTCTCACAGAGTGCTGTTTATACACCCCACTCCTTCTCCTATTGGAGAATACCACTCACCTTGGGTCCAGGTGGTCCAGGCTGTCCTGGTTTTCCATGTGGACCAGGGGGACCCTGGAACAGACACAGGAGAGAAATGTGAAATTGCTGTGCATTGCTGTCAACAGCTCAATTTGAGATGAGTTCAGAATAGTTACATGTTCCACAGCAATGTAAAATAAAAGTGATGAAACAAGAAAGTTGCACAAAGATATTGCAGTTTCTTCAGAAGTGCACACACCGTTAGGTTTAAAATGAACAAATAACTCTATTCTATCACATTCGCCCTCAGTGCAAATCAGTATATCATGGAACCAAACAGTTATGCAACCACATGTGCTTAAAGCTACTATTAAATCCAGTTCTTTGTATTGTTTAACGGCAAAGAAAGACACGGCTCAAAGTGGTCTAACTCAAAAGATGATCTTTAATTTTACATATTGCGGAATATGGAGACTAAGCAGAGAGACAACATCAGCTTCAGTCTGAAAAAGGAGCCGCCAGTCTGATTATTTATATACTTCCTCTACACGTCACGCACACTTTAAGTTTCGATCAAACACTCTACTTAGTTTCACTTTCTGCCTGCAGCTCCTGTGCTCTGCAAAAGCATGCAGTTTCCTGTCAGTACTCTTGGCTCAGACTCTACTCAGAGATGGCCCTTTTAGACTATATTAAAAACAAGTAACAATAAGCACTAACAATATATTTATTTTATGACACTACATGTGCACAGTCAAATGCACACTCGCACATCCACCATAAATGCACTGCATTCCTCCACATCTGTACCCCTGCTGCTTACCAGGCTTTTCTGCACTACAACAAGAGCTAAAAAAAGAAGCTCCAACTTTTCAGTGCTGTGCTTCTTCTCTAATGTCTTCTGAATGAAAGTGCATACTGTCAACTAAGGTCCACCTTAAAGAAACGCAACTCAGCAAGACAAAAGCTGCTATGATAATCAGCACCTCTTCCCCCCAGCACAGCTTTGTTATAGGATACAATATCATCTTTCTGCACAAACACATCTGAGCGCTAATATGACATTAGCACTCATATACACCAGAGCTGCCTCTTGCACTTGCAGGCATGATAGTTCACACTAGTTGACAGCACTGACAACAACATCAGCAATGTCTGTAATTCATTATCCCATGTTGTCATGTCAAGGAGTTCATCTGACGAGGGACGGTTCTGGACCACAAAGTCCATTATCCTGTGCAGAAACAGCAGAGACACAGTTAGAGTGCGCTGCCCTCAGCTTTCCAACACATAATGGTCCAAAGCCTCGTCCTGTTTGGACTTTCGGACTTAGCCTACAGGGTGATAAGTATGCTCTGTTCCAGCCATGTGTTTTACAATCCTGTAATAGGAGACATGTTTAACTGAATGCCACCTCTTAGGGTCTACAAGCCTGTCTGTCTTTCTTTAAGGATGCTTTTCATCCTGTTAAAATGCAGACTTAAGTTAAAACCTTCCCTTCAAGTGGAATCAGTCATCTGGCGTAACAGCAATGCCAAAACTGAGGCTCAGGCAAAACAGCACCAAGTCCTATGACATAGTTGTGAACCTTGCTCATCTTTTGCTGCAACTAACATCATGCCATCTGACCTAATGCTTCAACATCTTGGGGAACTATAATAGAATAGAATAGAATTCAACTTTATTGTCATTGCACAGGTACAGGGCAACGAAATGCAGTTTGCATCCATCCAGAAGTGCTTTAGTGATATAGATATATTACAATATATATTAGCAATAATATAGAAATGCAAACTCCTGTATGTGAGTGTTGCATGTTGCCTTTTTGTCACATCTAAAAAACTGTGGCTAAACTTAGAGAGGAAATCATGTACACATAGGCACATAAGTATATCCACAGAGGGCCACTCGCCTAAATAAACTACCGGTAACATGGTTTTACCCCATTAATAATCAATGCATTGGCGCTGACACTTGGCGCTTGATGTGGTTAAGAAGCAGGTGCTGAAATCTACAAGTAATCAACTTAATTATGTTAAATGTTTTCTTTAAGTGCAGCTGGTATTTCCAATCCATCAGTTAAATTAGCCATGATGATGCGTCTCCGCATGGTCGAGCAAAGACGGGACTGAAGTTATTCTTATTTATGACTTATTTATACCTTCCGTCCGACACTAAAAATAAAACACGCCTTGTTCTGTTTAAAAGATGCCTCCAGGGCCTGTGGCGTGATTGCGGCGTTGCATCATCAGCCTTAGCAGATGTATACGAAGTAGTCTTGAGATCAGAGTGGATTTAATCACACTAACCACAACACTGTCTGTCAGCACTGCTTTCCCGATGGTCGCAGATGTGGTGGTGACTAGCGGAAAAGCACATGAGGAGTGATTTTGCAGAGATTACTCACCCGAGAGCCTCTTTTTCCTGGAGGACCAGGTAAACCAGGGGGACCAGGAGGACCCTAAACCAGAAAGAAACCAGAAATGTGGAAAGGAAGGAGACATAGATAGAGACAGGGAAGAGGGGGGAAGACAGTGCATTAATGGCAAGCAATAACATGTAGTTCACTGTTTAGGCATATTTGTGTAGGAGCTGCAAAGTTTAAAGAAAAGAGTCTAATGTTTGCATCTAAAAGCCCAATCAAGAAAGTCCTGATCAAGTAAAGCAAGTTACATTCTCAGAACACAGACACCGGTGTTCTCCGACTAGACTAATCAGCATCCAGTATATGCATAGAGTATACAGGGCTAAACAGCATTGAATTGGCCAAAATGGAAGCGGAACAACAAATCCTGCCTGTGCTTAGAAATCAAGAAGTTAAAGAAGTTAGTAAGAAACATAAGCATGTGCATTCAGTTCTACTTTAAGTAACAAATGTAATTAAGGATATGATATTTTATCATTCAAGGTTTTGTTTTGTTAGAAACTTAGTGAGCTCATACAGTCCAAATGTAGAGCCAGCTTTTTCTTTTATTTATTTATTTGTTTGTTCATTTATTTAAAAAATGTGCTCTTTCAAAATTCTCTTACATCCTGTTTATCAAATGCTTCACATTATAAGCCAAATGTGTGGAAAGGAGTTTTAGAAAATTTAAGTAGAAACCAGAAAATCCAACTTAGGCTGAGGTCTGGGCTTTGACTGGATCATTGAATCACCTTCATTCTTTTTTTCACTTTATGTTGTAGACTTGCTGCTGTGCTTGGCATCATTGTCCTGTTATGACCCAGTCTCGGGCTTTAGCTGTCAAACAGAGTTGACAGTTGACTAGAATACTTTGGCATACAGAGGCCTTCAAGGTCAAATCATTGACTGCAAGGTCCCCAGCATTCACCGTCTCCTCCACCGTGCTGACAGTCCAAAGACTGTCCAAAGGACTTTGTTCCAGGATTCTTCTGGTTTATTCAAACACACCTTTGCAAACCCCAGCTGTGCTGCCATGTTCGTTTTAGAAATAAGAGACTTTGTCTTAAACAAGCTGTACTTGTTCAGTCCTTTTCGATATATACTATAACCATGAGATTTAACATGCTAACTGGCACCTCTGGTGTCTGAGATGTAGCTCTTGGGTTTTTTGCAGTTTCTCTGAGCATTGCAAGGTCTGGCCATGAGGTGAATTTGCTGGAACATGGGGAAAATTGCGGTCTTGTGTAGTCTTGAAAGCTCTAGACCAGCAGACTGCCAAAACCTCTGCTTTTCTGCTAAAGATGCGCACACTTGCTGATAGTCGATCAATCGAGCACATTTCATTATTAGCACCTAGCTGCTACCTTCCATCTATGGAAGGAATAGGGTGTACTTAGTTTTTAACAGGGCTGTGTGCCAGACAAATGCACTAAATTCACTCTGTTTAGCTGTGTAGAAAGATTTAAAATGTTTTGGGAAAAGGTCAGAGTCACATGTAAGAAATACTTGTACACCATTTCCTTCTCTCCCCCAAAACAATGTTAATATTCCCAAAACTAGATGATAAGACTGTTTACTGTTCAGTGTTTTTAGGGCACTCTGGAGCATCTCTTGTCAGAGAAGTAGATGGGCAGAGAGGGATACATAAATAAAGAAACAGCTGTTTGTTCCTCCAGACTCCCACATACAGAGACATGGAAAGTGTGAGCACACCACCGCCTTCGCCACAACAACAGGGCCTAAAGAAACGGAGGCACTGATCGACTAAAATGACCGTATTCAAAGGCTTCATCTGTGCTGCCAAGATAGGGGTCAAATATTCAACAGTGTCCAGTGAAAAGGTCAATTTTCTTGAAAGTTGAAGGGCAAAATGAATCTTCTTTTGAAGAACTCTTTTTAACTGCTGCACTGCGTGCAATAAAGTTGAGTTGATTCACACAAACCAATGTACGTTGTTTACACACAGCAACTTACTTTCAAAGGGGAAGGAGGAAATAAATGAGTGAATTTCACTCCAGTCCTGTATTTTATTTTTTTAATTGGCTGTATTTCAGTGAAAATAATTTTTTATGTGTATGTGTTTGTTATAGTTTATGCAAGTCTTTTGTTTATACTGCTGTCTTTCTTGGCCAGGACACTCTTTGAGAATCTGATTTTCTTTTATAAGAGTCATTTTTCCTGAATAAATAAAGTTATAATAAATTAATAAATGAAATAAATGAAGATTTGGTGAGATTCCTTTATTGTCCTGAGACTCGAGTTCTTGTTTTGGGATTGTTTTTTTTTTTTTTATTTCTAAGAGCTATTTGGGATAAGCTGGACCTGATAAGTACAAAAACCAAGCATCAGCTTTGATTTCAACTTTCATATATTTCAATATTAACACATGGAATAGCTAAAGGCAAAAAAAAAAAAATGTATAAAGAGACATTGGACACAACCAGTGAACTGTTCAGGCCAATCAAACACATGAAAGCAGAACAGTATAACAGCATTTCAGTGTTTTACATTGCAATACCGTATAAGCATAAAGACACCAAATATCAATATCTTACACACGCAACAAATATAAAGTGTACATTTCGCCTCTGTCAGTGCGCCCCAGGGTGGCTGTGGCTACAATGTAGCTTGCCGGACCAGTGTGTGAATGGGTGGATGACTGGATATGTAAAGCGCTTTGGGGTCCTTAGGGACTAGTAAAGCGCTATATAAATACAGGCCATTTACCATTTTATCAGACCACCAGATGGTGCTGTTGAGTGCTGTTTTTCTAGAAAGGTCAGCCGGTGATGATCAGCATGTGGGGCCAAGTTAGCAAACCAGAGATGTGGGCAGAAAGAAATTATAAAAGCACGTTGCCTTTTAAACATATACTGTAGGCGCACTGGATTATAAGGCGCATTACGCAAAACAAAACAGTCAGATAAGTCAAATTTTACTCAACTCATTCTTCTTGCTTCCTCCACATCCGCACCATTGTTTCATTAATGTTGAATTCTCTTGCAGCTGCTCTGTTCCCAAGTTGTTGCAGTATATTAATGATTAACCTCGTATTGTGGATGGATTATCTCAGTTGTTCTCCCGACTGAAGTTTGGTCCGTTTACAGCATCCTGCCATGCGATTGCATTTGTCTCTAACCATTGGGAACCTTCATGTTAATTTTTATCGAGTGGAAAAAAGTTGGCGTTCATCCTCCAGCTTCACTGTGTTTATGTTATGCTAACATAGCTGTGTCACTAGCGATCACGTAGCTCATCATTATATACCAGCTAGCCCAACTTCAGTAACCCTACAAACATCACTGTTGTTTCGTTTTCTGTCTTCATTTATGTCTGAAGTGACAGCAGAGCTGTACGTTAAATATTTTTCACAAATCTCTCAGTCAGAACATGCTATATCATGTTTAGGTCGAAACTAGCGAGCTAACTTCCTGCTAACTTCTAACTCTGTTAAGTTTAATAAATTCTGTTTTCATTTCATGACAGAATTTAGACAGTTTTTAACTCTCAGTGATGCCGCAGTGTTCATTTGACTTTGGGACCTGAGTTTGACCCGGGTTACTCCACGAGGCTCCTGACTATGGTAGCCGTAATGCTCCAACAATCCATCAAGCTTCATAGCTTACCAAAGTCATACTAAAACATTTTTTGATAGATTTTTGAGCGCCATGTACCACATAAGACTGATTTGGGGTCAGTAAGCATAACCAGAATTCATACATAAGGTGTACCGGATTATAAGGCACGCTGTCGATTTTTGAGAAAATTAAAGGATTTTAAGTGCGCCTTATAGTCCGAAGAATACAGTAAAGGTTTTTTGTTGATTTTTTTGTTTTTTAGCAAAGCCCGGACCAAAGACGTTTGTATGGAAGTAAAATATTCTGGGAATACTAGAATAAAAAGGTTTATGTCATGCAACATCATCTTAAGGTCATAGGCAAAGGAGTAGCAAAACTGACAGTGATTTAGCTCAGCCAAAGTCCAGCCAACCCCGTGGCCCACTTAAATGAACAAAGCTACATCCTAATTCAGAACGAGCTACAAAAACAATGCAATCCATAGCCTACTCCATGCGCAACTACCCACATCCATACGTGTTGCAGAAAGCAGGGGCCTTTGTTACGTGCTCATGACACCCAACCTCTACAGAGAAGTGAAGTGTAAAGCTGATGAAAGTCCGAGTATAGTAGTCAAGACAACATTAACTTCCGACACATGCTGTGGAGTTCCATGTTACTATATTAGCTCACTGTCTCACAGAGGACTGGCAATCACAGTCTCATTTTCAAATACCTCTAACAGCAGAGTAGTCCAAACTTGCACAACTCCAACTGAAATAACTGCAAACTCCTAATATTCTCAAAGTGCTTTTATTGTCAGTGAAAAACTTGGTTTCCTTCTGAAACTTCAGAGAACGCTAAAAATGATAATCTCCCATCACTCCTCAGAGCTTGGGCATGACTTTTGCAGTGGGGTCAACCTACTCATAATGTTGTGTCATTAAATTGGGCCAATATTGAAGCAGTGAGTCATTTTAAATTGGGGGGGTTTTTGTCACTGTGAGTAAAAGAAATCATATACATCATATTATAGACAAAGGGGAAAGTAAGACACGCTTTCTTCTGCTGCTTCTTTGCTTGTTTTGAATTTTCTTAATGAAAAAAAGTGCAAAAATGCTAAAGCACAAATTAAAGGGAGTGCAGGAGGCCACCTGTACTCGTCCAGTTATGTGGCTGAAAAACTGTGAAATACTTCCCTTGAGGAAACAGGCCAGCTTGTCTTCAAGTTCAAACAAAGAGCTAGCCACTGACCTTCAGCTGACCCAGCATTCAAAACATGCCTGCATCTAAGCGGTCAGAGTAGCCAAGACACACAAACTGTCAAAGATAACAGCACCGAAGGACAAACATTGTGGCTAATTAAACATTTTTGCCAAAATACGATCCGCTGGAAAAAGCCCTGTGGCTTAAACTGTGTCATGTTCACAATGCTCGATTATGCCTCGAAAAATGATTTTCCCATAGAACTAAAGTCCATCTTTAATTCTGTTTTAAGGCAATTTTAGTTTCTCTCCAAGAAAAGAGCCTGTCCATGACAGGACACTGGAAGCACATCTCAAGTCATGAGACAATGTTAACCATGTTAGAAGATTCTCCCTTGGTTACGAGAGTCATAACATTTGGTTAATGTTTGGTCTCCTGAAAGGAAACAAGGGTAGGAGAGCGCGAAGATGATATGGACAAAATATGTTTCCCTCCAAACATTATTGAGAAAGAAGAATAGCAGCATGGGAGTGTGATTTTGACAAAATACCGCAGTATAGCTCAATTAGGCTCTGGGACATGTAGATAAATTGAAACAACGATGCTGGATAAGATGTGTCTCTCCCTACAGGTCTGCAGGCGCTGTAAGTACGGAAAGATGAATCCAGGCATTCTGCATCATTATACACTCACATGTTTATACCGAGCACCAAGAATGCCTAACACATCTCACACATGGAAACATAAGCCACACTCATGAACTACAAGTGTGTCCAGAGCCACTAGCTTACATCATGGCCTGGATCAAGTGCTTTTTTTTTTCTTCTTCTTTTGTTTTTAAATCCAGGGGTATAGCTCCAGTCCTCCAAAGATTTATCCTCTGACATAAGAGCAAAAATACCTAGCAGTACTTAACAACTTGTAGATACAGGGAAAAAAGCACACTGCTTGGACATGCCATCACCTTTAAATCACTACATTTCACTGCCAAAACATTTTGCATGTCTCCTGAGTGTAATCAAGCCACATTGTGGCTCACTCAGAATTCGACTCTAAAATATACATAGCAGTGCACTGGTTTGCACATCAGTGCTCTCTATAAGCACTAATTCTCTGCTTGTGATTCATAAATTCAGTCACTTACCGGAGGACCAGGCTCTCCTTTGGGGCCATGTAAACCATCTTGGTAGTCATAGAAGAACTCTGGCTCCTCGTATCCATAATCATACTCTCCCATGTCTACGTCATCATAGCTGCCATCCAAATCATGCTGCTCTGAGGTGTCCACCTGATTCTCTCTGTACAAAGTAGTGCTATTGGCTCTCAGATGAGTCTCTGGGAAATTTTGGCTTGTGGAGCCAGAGTCCCTAGAGCTTGTGATGGAGTTGTTCCTGAGTTCTTCCTTTAGTTGGCTCTGTCTGACCAGGGAAACAACACCTGTAGTGGCATCCGGACTTGGCTGTTTTCTGGAATTTCTCTCTTCTTCTGTGCTGTTTTCAGAGTGTTCAGTGTCCTCCTGGGGCGTAGTGTCTTTAGCCAACACATTTTTGGTAGTGGTGGTTGTTGTGCTATAGGCAAAACCCAGAGCTGCTTGACTACTTGCCGTAGTTACGGTGGGGCTATAAAGCTGGAGTGATGATGTGGCAGAGTGGGATAATGGTTTCAATGTGGAAATGTTTTCTTGGTCCCCCAGATGAGGTCGTATTGGTGGGCTCAGAGTTGAATGTTGCGTGACCAAACGATCTGGGGATAGTTTAATGGCTGCTGTAGATCCGATGGGTGTATTTTGAGTAGCTGCTACTCCAAGAAGAGACTTTGTCAAATGGCTAGAAGGGGGGTCATTCACCACAATATCCGAATCAGAATGTGGGAAATGTAATCGGTAAGTGTCGGCCAGCCGGCACTGTTTTTTAAGATATTTGCAGTAGTGCGCGGCAGCTTGGGCTGAGGGATAGATATCCAGTTGGCAGACTTGACCACTAAATGGTGCCGCCTTGGAGTTCATCCTTCCCAGAGTGAAGACACCCCCAGATTCCCCCAGTGTTTGAGATCTCCCCAGGGTTTGCTCCCACTGTTGCACCCCTCCACAATTCGCATAGAAGGACACTGAACGTGCACGAACCCCAACAGCAAAAGGGTGCAGCCGCCCATCCTGCCAGTTGTAGTTGAAGTAGATGGAGGCTTTCTCTGCAGTATAAACCACCACTCTGCGTGGCAGCAACTGAATGCCAAAACGCAACCGGTCCCTCCCATCCTTGATACTAAAAAGAAATGCATTGTTTGCTCGCCAGGAGCTTAGGCTAACTATAACGGAGAACTCTTCGCCAAATTCTGAAGGGAATAGATTGGGCACTGGCGCCTCATAGAGGGAGTTTGAGTCGAGCAACACCCCATATCCAGAAAAGGGGCCATCGAAAGGTGAGGGAACATTTGCATAAGTGGGAGGCTGTGAGCTTGTCCTTTCGTAGGTATCGTCTGTGTGGCTTTGAGTTGTAAGCCCCAATCGATAAAGGATATCCACTCCTAAAGGACAGAGACAGAAATATTTATAAGATTAATATGCTGAGAATGAATTGCACAATTTTATGAAAATGTACAAATCGCAAAAATGTTTCAAAACAGTTTTAATACATTCAATTGTAGTTCAGTCAAAGCTGGCGGTCCAACACCAGGTTACATTGACATTTCAACTTAAATTCCTAATAAAAACCTTGTTTATTTCAAGAATTAAAACTGAAAAAAAAACCTGCTGAGAATATATCTCTGATACAAGAAGAGTGGGGAGTTAACTTATTCAGCAGGTACTAAAAGCCTGCATTTTTACTTGCATCGAACTATTTTATTGGTAGGACTTTTGCTGATCTATTGGCATCGGCATTTACAGAGCTTAAAAAAAATGTGTCATGTGACGCTAATAAAAAACTGAATTCACATTTTTATACCCAAATTTTAGCCAGCAGTCTGGACTTAATTGAGCATAACATTCAACCGCTAAAGTTAATTTTTCTGTTCTGGAATACAACTTAATAACTTTCACTTCGCATCCTGATGATTTGGTAACACTTTGCTTTAGTACTTTTTTCTGTTTTTTGTAAAACTGCAAATTTGGAAGTTCATGGATAACAACAATTATATTTTAGCATTAAAAACACATTTTCAAACTTGCAGTAGACAAACCATTACATAAAAAACATAAAGGAATTACCAAAACTTTTAATATAGGGCAGCTGTGGCATAACCCTCAAATTGGATGGCGGGATAAAAGTAAAGAAAAAACAGGATGATGAGTCTTTAACCACGTTATCAATGCTAATTTAGTGTAATCTGACCACCAGAGGGCACTCTGCAACGTCCCTGTTGGTAGCTGATCTGAGCAGAGTTAGGCAGAGAGTGCACGAATAAAAGTTAACTTAACAAATGTTAATAAAACCTTTTTATGCTTTGTGTGTCAGTACAAAAAGGGAAAAAATGCTATTGGCCAGTATATCGAAAAATCTGATTTATTATATCATCAAATATCGGTATCAGTTTTAAGTCCTATATCAGCCAGCCTCTCTTTTTTATATATTATTCCTTTCAAAACTATTTAAGAATGCAAACCTTGATAGTTCTCTCTTTTAATAATACTGAGAAAAATATTTGCATTCGCATTTACAGATTCACAAATAAAAATGAAATGATGAAAATCTTCTATAGATGCCTAAACATGTTGCTCATGGACAAAAGATTTTAATTCGATGGCATTAAATATGAAATAATTACAAAACTGTTATTTTTTTTGACCAAATAATCAGGCTAAAACACAAGGAGTGACATCAGGAGTGAAAAGAAGGGACTGGAGAAGAAGTGCTTATCACATCATTGGAAGTGTCCCAGCATCCAGAGCCTGCAGCAGCGGAACTAACAGATGCTTTTGGGGTCATTTGATCCAGCCCTAACTAGAGATACTGCCTGTACTGAACCCAAACTGGGACCGGACAAGAGTTATTTTCTTTTTGAAGTTAAATGACTAAGAAAAGTTAGTGAGCCATTAGGGCCATGTAACAATGTCAGCATGATGCCAATGATCCAATCCATGTTTTTCAAGCAACAGAAATGCAGCTGTAGCCCAGATGAGAAGCAGGGGCAAGATAAGCATGTAAGCAGAATACAGGAAACTCCTCCTCCTTTTTGAACTTGCATACAGAGCACATTCTGTCGAGCTTTGCATTCAAAAAACACAGCAAACTGGCGATGATACATGTCAGTACATGATTGTGATTAAAGGATGCTGCACATATAATTCAACTTTAAATATCAACTGAATTGCAAATGATGGCCTCACTTATTTGTGTACATGCAAGAGAAAGCATGGAGGTATCCGTTAGTGCACTGACAGACGAAGACAGCAGTCACACAGAAGCGTTTGTTCAGTGTTTAGATCTCAGCAGCAGTTTGACAAACTACGTTCCACTGAAGAAACGACTCCACTGTATTTGGGAATACCAGCTTGATAGGCGGGCCAGTTAATGTAGAATTACTGTGAGTGGAAACAAAAAACAAACTAAACCAGTGTCCACATATTATAGTATTGTCTTCTTAAAGTGTTATAAGCTTTTTTTTAGTCTGAAAAAGAGAACTGAAGAGTGGGGTCTGTGCTTGTTGCTACTCGGCATATAGAAAAGGCATCAGAATCAATTTCCTGAGAGAAAAAGTGGGATCAGTACACGCCTGGAGACACAGACATAAAGTGCATCCTTCAGAACATTCTGTATACCCTTAATAACTCCATGCTCTATACGCTTGCTATCGAAAAGATTTCGGTGAAGAGTTAGAAAAATACAAAAATCCTGAACTGAGCATTTGACCTCTAGAGGTGTGAATATGTAGATGCAGGGAAATAATGATCTTTTTAATGTTTGAACTTTGCCCATAATGTTGTAGTCAGGTTAAAAAAAAAAAAGTGCACCCTCTTTCAACACTAAGGTTTAAGATATAATAAAAATTTGATAGTTCTTAGCAGGTATTGGAAAAGCAATAAAACATGATATATTACACCACATTATTATTCATGTAACAAAAACTAAGCCAGCATGCTGAAGTAAGTACACTGCTTCCATAGCAACTGAGAGGGTTAATAGCAGCTAATCAGATGCAGTTGATGATCTGAACAGCAACAAGTGTGAGTACCTCTGTGAAAAGCAGATGTTTTGGCACTTTGTAGGTCTTTAGCATTCAGGTGTGTTAACACATTGCCAAGGAGGAACGACATCAGAAATGATCTTAAATGAGCAATAGTCAGTGCACCAGTTTAGCTAAGTGCGTGAGCATCCACATGCTGCATGGCCAGAAAGCAGCAGGTTTGAGTCGGACCGTGGCCCTTTGCCGCATGTCTTCCCCTCTCTCTCTTCCTGAGTTCATCTGTATTTATTATCCAATAGAGGCAAAAAGCCAAACATTTTAAAAAATATATGTCAGTAATTGTTGCTGCGCATCATTCTGGGAAGGGTCTTGAGGTAATTTTCAAACAAATGTGTGGAATCCATCTTCCCAGGAGTGGATAAATACTCCTGGAGGTCAGTCTGTGCAATGCACAGAGAAACTATATAGACCTCGGTTAGTGTGTTAAATTTTACAGTTTACGACAATACAATTAGAATAAGACTGAAGAAATATGGCTCGCTTGGAATGGTTTCAAGGAGAAAATGTCTTCCCGTTAAAAACCAAAGTTTCATCTGAACAAAACGCAAGACTTCTGGACCAATGTCTTTTGGCCTTAACGCACAGTACCACATTTGGTGTGAACCAAACACAGCATATCAGCACAAACTTGTGTAAGGGTGATGATTTGGGCTTAATTGACCAAAACTAAACAAGAACGTTCAGGAACCTCGATTTCCATGAAGCTCTTGTCTTGTTCTTTTAGTCAACCATGAACTCTAGAGCCCAATGCAGGCCAACTGCCTAACAACCCAATATTGCCTCCCACTATGTCGTGCAACAGAATAAAGGCAGAGCAACAAATCTACTACAGAATGGCTGAAAAAGAAAAAAATCAATGTTATGATGGGACCATAAAAGAGAATAAACAAGGAACTGAAGCAACATTGTAAACAAGGTCGGGCCAACGTTCTTCCACACTGATATGAGACTGAGCTCCTGAATCACAGGGTGCACTTAATTTTTAATTTTGTTTCATATACATGTGCTGTCGTTTATCTCAGCTTGTATTTACCTCATTCTAAGACCTGTTAAGAAGCAGATGAAACCCATTTCTGTCATACTGTTTGGGTGCCAGAGCAGAGGTAAAGAAAAGAAGACTACAGAGATAAAGACAATGTGCTTTCACAGCATTTTTAGTCATGCAGCTCTGATAGGAGGAGTATCTGTCTGCAGAAGATCTGAGCGCTCACTGTGATGTCCTCCACATTCACTGCCTCAGGTAACGTCAGACGAGATCCCAATTAATCTGTCTCATACGTTAAGACAAGGTGCTCTTGCGCTGTCTGTTCATTCCTTCTCCCCTCATTATGATGGATTGATTCTACTTGGAGCGGGCCATCACGTATCACCCGTGATACGTGGGGACATGGCGTTGCATGATGGCATAAGGGGAGGGACACTGCAAGAGGCAGTAGACAAGGCACATAAACAGTCTATGTGAGGACTAATCATGAGGTCAGCCTTAGATAAGACAATACTGCAATAGTGGAACAGACCCCAGGATATGACATATTTTTATATTATTGCTTCAGTGCCTAATTCAACAAGACTTTACTCTTTCAAGAAAGTCAGACTCAGGGTGAGAGATGAGATTATAGTTAAAAGATCCCAAATCAATGTAGATCCACTGATAGAGCAGAGCCCAGCAAAAATAACAACTCTATCTATGATCACCTTCTAACTTCAGCTCTTCTCACCTCCAATTCTTCTCATCATTGTTGCTCTGTTTAAAAATAAAGATGAATATCACTTCACCCCCAACACCTGACCAGGTGAGGCACAGCTGCCAAAACATGCCAAGCTAAGATTTCCTCTTCCCATTGTATGTGCATTTCTGCCATGTACTTTACATTATGGGTGTATTTAGTATTTTCATTGATGGACCATAGAGATGCGAGCACTGAGTCAGAAATGTAGCAGGAGGGGAAAAAACAGAGAGGGAGGAAACAAAGGTACAACGGTTATTTATGCTGCTTTTAAATGCATGCCATGGCCCTGAGAGCAAGAGCGGGCATGTTAAGGAAGAAGGTTAAAAGTGATCAGAAGAGCAGCTAAAGAGGAATTCCTGTGTGCACTTGCTGTTCCTATATGTACTGTATGTGCTCCAAGATAAAAGCAGAAATAGGGTGTGATGTGGTTGAGCTGTATTATGAACAAGGCATTGTAAACATTAGAGGAGTTCTGTAGGAACCGTTCTGAAGGATCTCAGTTAACGAGTTCTTTAGGATCCCTAAAGAGTTTGTGGCATCAGCTGATGTAATTACTGGAAGCATTACAAGAATGAGTAGTTTGATGTGCATTTAAGCCACTTCCAGTGGTTTTATTTCATCTTAGCTTCTAACTTTTCCAGGAAAGATATGCTTACAGTGTAAATGTAAAGATACGCTACTTAAAAACGCATGTAATCCTAGTCTATGTGTTCTGATAGTAACCGTGTTTCTTTTCATTTAAAAATATGTTAATAGGAGAAGAATGACGCCAAAGTTTGCATATGTATATATCGGTTCTCATATATCGGTTTGTATATGGCTCATTTATTGACGATACTTACATTTTTTTGAGTAACAGTTCAATTCAAATTGATTTTATTTATATAGCACCAATTCAACACAACTGTCGCCTCAAGGCTATAGGAAGAAAAATCTTTTTTCTTAACAACTGTGTGTCAGTTTATATATTCTGTATTTATTTCCTGTTTCTGTCATTCTGTCTTGCCTCTGTTCTTTAGCATTTTGGTGCCATTTCTGCAGCTGCTGCTGGACTTCTTCTTTGACTATTATTGTGCAAGCCATAAAAAGATTCAACAACTCTTTATCCAGGTAGTTGCGATCAGGAACTGGGGCTGCTGCACTGAATGGGGGGATCCAGCAATGTCAATTAGCGAGTGCTAATCACTGCTGATTCTGTGTCTAGCCTACATTGAAATAAAAGTTTATATTTGAGTTGTTGTGTTTTGTTTTGTACTTAATGACTTTAAACTCACAATGCAATATGTAGCATGCTGTCTTGATTTAACATTTTAGTTTTAGGACCAAATATACCCGGCTACCTGCCATCACCAAGTACCAATATGATGTCAGTGTTCTCCCAAGAATTAAAATCTTCACACCATATAACATGGAATTTATTTGAAATCTCAGTCAGGAGGTTTTTATGTCAGGTAACAGGAGGCTAATGTTAAAACAGAGTCACTGACAAGCCATGAATGCAATAAATAGCAGACACCCCACTCACTTAATGTGAGTAACCTGGCTCACACCTGATCGGCTTCAATAGGGCCCCTGCAAGAGTTACATAGCATCACTTTTCTGTTATTGATTTGAGTGGGGTACAGACAGGAGCTTTTATACCGTCTATATGACAAATGTCAGTGAGTCACATGTCCTAGTGACAAGGGGGGGGGCATCTAATAAAATGCTTTCATATAAAAAATTTAAAAAAAATGCTGACTTTTAGTCATGCATAAGTGTTCTGTTGCTTACCTTGAGCTGCGTAATCTTCTCCAGAGAGTGCTGCTGAGCATACTGACAGGAGCAGGAGAAAGTTCCACCTAGATGGACAAAACAAAGATCAGTTTCATGACTAGTTGTTGGGTTAGTCTCTCTGACACTTTTTAAACATACAATCACATCTTTATTTAATAAAGATACACTAACTGATGCTAACAGCGGAGCATGGCCATTTGTAATTAGCATGGCTGTGAATGCTTATAGTTAAGGTGATCAGGCGACCCTGAACTCTCCCTTAGATATGCTGCGATAGGCCGAGGCTACTGGGAACTTACCATCATACAGAGTGTTTCTTCTTAATTCACCTCTCTGTGTTTATACAGCACTTTGCATTTAATCGCTAGTTATTATTAATCTCTGACTCTCTTCCACAGTGCGTCTTCTGCCTTGTCTTCATCCATTCACCCCCAACCGGTCACTGCAGATCGACACCTCTCCCTGAGCCTGGTTCTGTCAAAGGGTTCTTCCTGCTAAAAGGGAGTTTTTCCTTCCCGCTGTCACCAAGTGTTTGCTCATAGCGGGTCACCTAACTTCTGGGGTTTTCTCTGTATTATTACCTTACAAAACGAAGCACCTTAAAGTGAGTGTTGTTGTTGTTGTTGTTGTTGTATGGTACTATATAACTAAAACCAAATTAAACTGAATACCATTATGTTGCAATAGTCTTTAAATTTATAATAAAAGTACACAAAGCAGGACTTTACTGAAGCAATATAGTCAATGCTCAGCTTCCAAAACACCCCAGTATGTGAGCTGCCACAGTTTAAGAAACACTTTACATAATCTGATACTGCTTGGTGAGTTCAAATAATAAGTAATGCTATGTAAATAATAAATAACATGCTTGTGATCTAATCATCACTTCAAAAAATGAGAGCTGAAGTTACATTATAATCATTTTGGTTCTGAAAATAGTGTCAGTTTTTGAGAAAGAAGAGAAGAAGGAGAGAGCAACGAGACAGCAAAAGTGCTACTGGAGAGGTAACAGACAGCCAGATAAGGAGAATTAAATGAGTCCTTGTCAAGTAATTAGCTGATAAAGGTCTGCTTTTACATGAATCCTTTCGTTTACACTAAACAATCAAGAGATTCATCAGATAAATGATTCATTCACAAGAAAACATATTCATCCTCTCCTGTGGTAGATGATACTGAGTAGATATCACTAGTCGAAACAAGTAAAAACGAAAGCTGGAGCCCCTTAAAAGACAATGTGACTGCTCCGTTTCAAAAGCCGTTCCACTTTGACATTTTTATGCCTGAAGACGTAGTGAAAAGCGATGAAAAGAATATTTGAGCATCGTGTTTTATCGTTTCCAGACAATGATGGATTTGATCTCCAAGGCACATGGTTAATAACAATTTGATGCTTTTTATGGCAAAGCAAGGACCATAAAGAGGCAAATGCCCCAGCCAACATTCCCACAGGAGTTGCTCCTCCCTTTTCAAGTTGGATCTCCTCTACCAAAAACCTTAAATATCCTGAAAAGCGACCAATACTAAAATATGTTCCATTCTATAACAGGCTTATGAAACAGTAAGTTATATATTAATCATACTGCATGTTGTCACTTTGCTGCACAAGAGTCACATAACTCCGCTCTTGACCCTCACTGACCCCCACCTCTAGATGGCACTCCCCACCAGACAGCTACAGAGGAAGGACAGCAGACAACACAGAACAGCCAGTCCTCAGCATCACTGTAAAACCTTCCTACCCAAAATTGTGCAAAAATGTCGTGCAAATTAGGTAAATTTGTTCACGTTAACTTTAGCTTGTCCAGTAATATTGTCCACTAAAATGCAGATAGGGTGCATATACATTGATGTGTCTAGAAATGTCCAGAACTACAGATCAGGCAGTCGAACATGTGTTATAAAGTCTTACAATCTAAGGTAAGGTAACATTTGCTAACACTGTCACCAGTAAAGCTGGGAAAAAAAAGTATAAAAAGTATAAGAAGAAGCAGCTCAAAAAGAAGACAGAAAAGAAGAAGCAGTAACTCCAGTTTTAGTGAAGGTTTGATTTAAAGGCAACGCAAACAAAATACTTCACAGGACATTATCATCAAGGTTTTCTGGAATACCCTCCTTCAGTCATCGATAAAAACAAGAATCCAACTTAAATAAAGCTCCAGCACAATATCACCGTTTGCTTATTTATCCCCTCATGAAGTCATATTCATTCAACATTTTTCACCTGGTCGTCCCGCCTGCATTGGCCCTGCTCCTTGCAGTTTCAGAACCACTGATCTACAGTAAAGCTGGACATTCAAACCAAATCACATCAGCAGCCCTGAAAACAGTAACAGCTGCTTATACAACTTGTTCTGGCAACTGGTGTCATATTTTTCTCTGACACTGACACAGTGTGGTGGCTGTACAAAGTACAAGAGACAGTAGTCCTGCTATTTTAATATGCAGGGCGCCATCAGTCAAAGGTTGCTGTCACACCTTAATCCTGCAGGGACTGACAGCCTCAAGCAGCATGACAGGCGCCTTACAAACAAGTCTTTTTGGTGGCCTGTGAGCATGAGATTAACCCAGTGTGAGTCACTTTCTGACAGAGAGCCCCCACCCCAACTCCCAGACGGGAAGCCATACTTGCCCTGCAGAACTGAGTAATAAAATATAATCGAAAGCAGAAAAGAGGGGGAAGATTAAAAAGACAACAAGGGAAGAACAGAAAAGGAAAGGGCTGCCTTTAAGTAGAGACACCGTGAATGAGTGTGTCACCTGTTCCCCATTGAGAATGTGGTGCGACATTCCACAGCTGGTAATGCAGACGTATTCCCAAAGTCGGAAAAAGTTACAAAAAAATAAGTTGGGGGGGAGACATATGAATACAGTCATTCATCTACTGTGAGAGGATTACAGTGACATTTATAAGGGCAACGAGTAGCTGGTTCTGTTTAGACATTGGCAGCTTTTAAAAGCAGACCAAAGATAGAGGGGAAAAAACCAAATAAATCACTTAACGTTCCTTTTTAGAGTGTGTGGATCCATGTGACGCTGATTCAGACATTTTTTTTTGTCCTGCTGTCTGTCCCACAGTCTCTTGTTCGTGGCTATTTAAAGCATCTCTGAGGCTCTGTCACTGAGCACGTTCAGGCTATCGCTTCATCACATTTTTAGAAACAACTGGTGACCATTTCCCCACTTGCTGAACCTTGGTTTGGTGCTTTAACCTTTATTGTGACATGCAAACAGAATGGAAGGGATGTATCCCACTAATAAGAAAAACAGACTACATCCAATCTTTCATCAGAGGTGAATTCCCTTATATGTGACAGTACCGCTACAGCATGTTTCCCTGTCCTAGCAGTTAATGGAAAAGACCCCTGAAAGCAAGACAAAGCTCCCCAAACAGTGCTCTGTTGACGAAGGGAAATACCACTATGTGGGGAGTGGGTGTCATGTCAAGACTATAAATAATCACAACTTAAAGCTCCACTCTGCAATGAATCATTCCAGCAGTACCAGATCTTTCCTTTCTCCCCTTCAAAATTAGCTTGGATCCCTAACAATGGTTCATTCAACTGGGGAGAAGGCTGAGAGTCAAATGGAGAGGCAAAAAGCTCAATTACGCTTGGCAAATAGAAGCAAACCTATTACACTTCTGTTTATAGTCTCATAAGGAGCTGGAATCTTTTTTTTTTTCCTTTTTTTTAACATTCATCATTAATGTCAGTCAGGAGGTGAGCAGCGGCTTTCACGGTTCATTGTTTACACGTCTAATTTACCAAATCAGTAAGTAACAGCGAAGCATGCAAAGCTGTTAATCTACACACACAGCTCTGAAATGAAACTTCTAGAGGATCTCCAAGAAACTGGAAGCACTAAAACTACTGTTGAGGTACGTTGGTGTGAAAAATCCAAAAGCTGCTGTGTTTGACTTCGCTTTGGGCAAAAAAGGTGCTCTGAATAGGACAATCTAAACAAACCTGATGAGACTAACCCTGACTCACCCGTCCCACTTTTCATAACCCCTGAAGTTTGCTGAAGCTCTTTTGGCACTCCTTGGAGGAGTCATTATTCAGAAGATTGAGGTTTATAGAGCATGACCTTGGAGCGTTTACCTAACCTCTACTGTTGTGTGACTTAGCTGAGCCCAGTCTAAAAATGCCATGGATGTCATAGCAGATATAAGACATAAAATGACGCAGTGCCCCGAGGAGCTGTTAAGACCCAGCATCACCCAGCATGTTACAGTATAAACCAGTTGAAATGTTTCCAAATGAGTGCATCACTTTCTTGCAAATCAGGTGTTCTGTTCCTGCATGTTTTGCTTTTCAATCTCAGCAAAAAACATTCCTGGACACCATGAAGTCACTGATCTACTGCCAAAGAGTGTTCCCGCTGGCTGGGTTACAGCTTCAGTACCTGTACCCTTATCATATTAACTTCACTATGGTATAACTAAGCAGGCTTGTTGTCCTCTCTCCAAATAGCCATCAGCAAAAAATGATTAACAAATCAGCAGGTTTCCAGGATTGAACTGTCTAATAGTGGAGCGTTTGCAAGGCTAGAAATGATAATGATTTCCTAACTGTTCCAAGCCACCAATGATTCCAAGCCATCATGAATCTAAGTGGACTCTTCTATAAGGAGCGTGCCATGTCTCTCCTCTAATGAGCATGGCTAACATTTGTCAGCTCACTCCAATGGTACTCAGAGTCAAGAGGTCACGGCAGACCAGTGTAAAGATTGACTGAGTTCACAAAACAGTGAGCAGACAAAGGCCCGTGAGTAAACTTCCACTGGCTTTTATTTATTTGCCCTTTCCCTGTTGCAGAGAAACCTTCAGGGAGGGTTAAATACACTCACTCACACCGACAGGCCAAAATCCCTGCAGCCGGGGATTTGGGGAAGGTGAGTACACTCCAGCACGAAGGTGGAGAGGCTGTGATTGTAGCACAGAATAATTCAAAAAGGGTAACCTGAGCTGTGGGACGTAGAAGTCTTATTAAAGGCATTTATTAAAGGCTCTGCCGATTACCCAGATGAGCCAGGACATT
Organism: Haplochromis burtoni; assembly: GCF_018398535.1. Taxonomy (NCBI): domain Eukaryota; kingdom Metazoa; phylum Chordata; class Actinopteri; order Cichliformes; family Cichlidae; genus Haplochromis; species Haplochromis burtoni. Next base: position 700,788 of record NW_024582414.1, read on the forward strand.
GTTTTTGTAAAGGCTTTTTGTAAAGGCTTTCCTGTCAATCTGTCCATTTTCCTAACTTCTTGTGCTTGGTTTGGGACTGGAGCACATCTAAGCTGACACTGGATGAGCGGCAGCATACACCCTGCACAGGTTGCCTGTCTATCGCAGGCTGTTAAATTGTTGTGTCTATAAGGGTTCATGAATTATCTCAGATAATTTAGCACCACAAATTAGAGTCTGCTTAGCTCCATTGCAGATAAACATAAGTAGCTGCTAAATACCATTAGATGGTGGGAACTTTGGTATTGTTGTTATCCAGTTATATTGAAAGTAAAGTTTGACATTTTCTTGCATAAATACTTATCCTATCATGCAGTCCACTACAACTTATACAGGAAGGCTTTTCTGGAGAAGCATTGCCCTATAATGCTTCTACAGAATGTAACATGTAATAGGGTAGCCTCATAGGGAGCTACACAGTTTGTACTTTATGTAGTGACAGTAAAACTTAGTATCCCTCATGCACTCAGATGCACAGTAGACATGTGGTACACTGAAAAACATAATAACTGGGTAAATCTACAGAACAATTAACGTTTTCAAATGAAAGCACTTCACTTCCTGTATGAATTCTTGCTGATGTTTTTCTGTATTTCTTAACAATGGACTGAAATTTGTACCATTTGCAAAAATGTTCATAAACTTCTGTAAAAAGACAAATAATGTGCTGGCAGAAAAACCCTTTATATTCTCTGCTTTTTTGTCCTTCTGCCTCATTGACCTGACAATAGCAAACTTCTGCTCACATTATCAACCACCTGGAGGTACCAACCTGTGCTGAGGAGTCAGCATGCACTCTCAGCCAGAGTGTATGTGAGTGGTTGTGTTTCTGCAGTGTTATAGTTCTAGCACTGGCAGCAATAGAGCAGCAATGCCTGCAACAGTGGGTGATTGTCTGGAGCTCAGGAGCCAGTTAACCACTGATGCATACACACTAACTCTGTCTGTGAATTCAAGGGAGGCCACATTTATCCCCAGTCACCTCAGTTTTCCCCATAAGGCTCTCATATTCACTACCAAGGACAAAAAAAAGGATCTCTTATAGGGTTTCAACTCTACTTTGTTTTACATCAAGCAACCGCTATCAGCAGAGAATAACAGAATGTCTTGTGATCTCAGATTTTGTTTTTAGATCATATCTGGAAGAGATTCATAATAGAGTACAGGCATCTTGGACTCACTTCTGATAGAAGATAATGCTTTTCCTGTGAAGTACTCTTTCTTTCAAGGAGTGCACATTTCTGATGTTCCACAGACCCCAGCTGAATGTAGCAGGACAACAAGACCTGCATGCTAGATGTCAATAATGCACACTCCCATGAGGAATGTTTAGGGTTTAAGGGTGTTCATCTAAAGCCTTAACACGTTTACAGAGATGGACACATTTGCTGCTCTTGGGTCCTTCACATTTGCTTCTGTGCTTCTTCTAATTTATCACTTGCAGAATAAGCATTATTACTTACAAGACAGCCTCATTCATCCCCTTTCTCCGTGGTTTACTGTTTATTCTTCAGCTTACTGGAGCTGTGTGAGTGGGTGCCAAATAAAAAGATGATATTGTAGCAGATCCTAGACTGCATGTTCACATGGTGGGATCAAAGCCAACTTCCAAAGCTAAAATGCATGGGTGTGTGGAAAAGTACAGGTATCAGATGGGGATGGTAAAGCTTAACAGCAGCAGTCCGTGCACAGCTAGAGTGAAGCTAATATGCAGAACAAACAGGTCAAACGGATCGAGCTGAAGACATCCTAAAAAGAGAAAAACTACAGCAGAGCTCAGTCGTCTCGTGCTTAAACTTTCTAAAATTCTGAATAGTTTGTGCCACGTTTTGGTGCCACAATCGTGCAGCTCAGCTGCTGAAACTTGTTTGGTCAACTGGCGCCCTGTCAGGGAAACACGCCAAAGAACCTGAACAGAAATAAGTCTCCCAGTTGCCATATCAAGCGAAAACCTGTTCCGGAAACAGCTTCAGCGCATAGATAGTCTGACATCTGCAGAGTACTTAACCAAATGACCACTTACGTTGCTGCCGCGGAAACGTGTCCACTCCTTGTCCGTTGAGCTCCTAAATGCATTTGTATGCATTTGTCCAGGCAGCAGAGATCTGGGTGAAAACAGAATCACACTCAAGGAGATACCTGCACATGGGCTAACCTTTGGTAAGAGCCAAAGGAAGCATAAAGCGGACGGAGATAACTGCCACCTCAGAGTTTCCTCATCGTAGCTGCTGCAGTCCTGAGGAGAGGTCTCTCCAAACTCTTTCAAAACCAAAGCCTCAGTTCCTTTGCGCTCTGCGGCGCGCAGTGATCAAGCTACTTCTATCCAAAGTGGAGACGCGCAACAGTTGCATAGGGGGGAGAGAAGGACTTGCAGTGCAGCGAGTCGGTATGCACCAGTGTAAACTTGACTGCTCTCAGGGATTCACAGAATTAGCACTCGACTTCTTCTTGGTCTCCAACACAGCAGATTCAGTTCCATGCGTCTTTGCCTCCAGGCGGTGGCTTCTGCTATGTGCCTTGACTTGCACTGATGCGAGGGGAACCCGTACTCAGCCCATCACAACCCCATCCTACCAGCTGGTGGTGTTGGATTTCACCGGTTACTGACTCGTGACATCACGGACGGAGTTTTGGCTTGAGCCCTTCAGTCACTCTTTGAGTGGAGTTTGAGTGCTACACTACCCTTCAATATGTTTAGTAATAAAACGTTATAAAATGCACGTAAAAATTGTAAATCATAGACATACGCAAACCAACACAAAAAATAATGACGTAAAACAGAAAACATCAGATGGCATCAGTTCAAAGTGTTATGCAATTACTTTACTTGACATATATGACATTGCGTGTAAGCTGAGTTTTAAAAAGAGCCTAATTTTGAAGCGGCTCTAATAGTATCACTAACACTTTACATGGCAGAATAAGTGAGCTTGAGTTAGTTGTAAGTGCACTTGATGCACATTCATAAGGAAATCGTCACAGAAAATGGGATTATTATGGTCGCCTGTTTCTGAACATACATCACACATCCAACAATCAAAGCCAGTATCAATGAAATAATGATCACAATACTACTAAAACAAATAGCATGCAGTATCTTAAATCCACTAGTTCAATTTAAGTAAATAACCTTTATCTTTTATACATTGACCATTAAACTGAAATTGGGCATTGGCTGGAAAAGTGAAAATATGCTGTAGCGTGCTCACAGTGTGCTGTATATATAAAGACTTGACTACCTCGTGACTGTAGCACAGGATTAAACAAATGATGAAAAAAAGAATTTTGATGTAGTGAATAATGCACTCTCATAAAACAAAACAAAACGCTATGATTCAGCGAGAGAGTTAGACTGTTAGATGTGAATGTGGTTTATGAGCTTAGGTAGCATGCCATATAGTCTGAGGGCTTTTGATTTTGCGTCTGCTCCTTCTCCCGAGATTTACACAAGCACAGATTTATTAGGTGTATAAACTCCAGCAGTGTTTATAATGACACATTTGTTCCGGCACCAAAAATGCTCCTTTGTTTTGCGGTTTCCCTGTCCTAACGCTGCACAGAGTTCTCCTTGAAAATGACACCGTTTCCTCATCTCAACCATCGATTTTTCCAAACAAACAAGCTCCAACTCACTTCCACCATTTCCCACTCAGACTAACCCAATAACCTTGGACAAGAAGAGCTCTGTCACGACCCCCTCCCCGCCACATGCCATGGCATCCTCCTCTAGATGTCTGCATCCTCAGATCAGCCTGGACCGGGATTGAGTCCATATGGTTTGCAGTTTAGGGGCCTGGGAGACACGGAGCTTTTCCTGCCTCTAATTCCAGGTGGAGAACACAGGGTTTTTTAACCTGAAGACAGTTAAACAGCAGTGACAGTGAGCAGTTAGAATGCCCAAACACGGAGCAAGGTAAGAGAGGTCAAAGTGGCATGAAAACTCCAAGAGAGCCCACCAACCAGTGCAAACGACGACTTTCATAAGGATTTTGTGATTCCTGTAAACAAGGTGTCTGAGGCCCTTTGTGCTGCGGATGTGTGCCTGCAGCAGTGAGTCTACTCGCTGTCCCCCTTCTTCATCAAAGACAGTGTGAGGAGGAGGAAGCCCACACGGGATGGAGTCTCTCTCTGGCATTGCTATTACTCAGCATCTTCGGGTAGCGATGCTCTATCCAGATGTTTCACTTCCTCTCAACTTCCAGAGAAAGGTTCAGAGGTGCTGCTTTTCCAAGAAGGTTATGAATCAACGTGTTGAAGAAATAAACTTCATGATAATGTTGTAGCACAGGGCTGCTTGAGCTTGTTGACTGGCAGGAAAAGGTTCAAACTCTGTCACGGGTTGTTAATAAAACCTTGATAAAATCACAGATTTAGAGCCCGCCTTGCTGTGAGTGTCAGCGGTCCTTTAAAATCTTTTATTATAATACCAGAATTATTTACCATAAAATATCTTCACTTGCATGCAGAGCGCTTTGCAGCACACTTTTTAAGATGAATTTCATATTTTTTTCCCCTTTACATGTGCAGATGTGCAGTAATCAATCCACTGTGTGCTGAGCACCAAAGTGTTAGGCCTGAATGAGTGAGTCAGATTCACACTCGCTTGTCTTTCTCCTGAGGAACGGGCAGATGTAGACGAGCGTACATGGAGACCCCCTGCCCCCACCCTCAAAACAAGTGTTCCCCTCCTACAGTTTAATAACTTATCCAAGGAAATGACCAGTTAGTGTTTAGACCAGTGCTCTCAAACACTTTTCACTTTCTTGGAAGCGCACAAAAGGCCAGGCTGGATCGTCATCACAGCAGTGTATGGTTACAGACGATGATCAAGTATTAATGCACAGATTGCACGTGTCAATTCAAATGAACTTATTAAAAAATCACAGCTTTTCATGTTTTATTTAAAAAAATACATTTTGCATATGCTGGCAGCATGGTATTTGGAGTCTTTTGGACGCAGCACTGTTGCTGGCACCGCTCCCAGAAGCTGCATGGACTATCCCTACCTGCGTGCTCATGTCTTGTCAATGATTTCATTTCCAGAACTTCCCCTTGGAAGGCCAGGATCCAAATCACATATTCTGCTGCTCTGAGAGCGTATTGTCTTTAAGGTTTGAACATTTTATAGTAACACACCAGCTTGGAAACGTGAGGAGCGTGAAAAACCTTCGGCCTCACGAATGATTCTAAGCCCAGAGTCAACCATGGGTGGTTAAAGAGGAAAAATAAGACGGCAAAATCTCTGTGGTTTGGTAGAGCGTAGAGCAAAAACGTAAGCAGCCATTAGGCTCAATAAAGATGTGCGTTTGAGAGGCCACTGTAAGCACATTCTTCTCAGCATAATGATCCAGACACGGTTGGTTAAGTGTGCCTCATTAGGTAAAGGGCTCATCAGTTTGCCATGAATTTAACTGGGAGGAGGGCGACCAGTCTGACAGCAGACTCTACCTGCAGACTGACGAGATGCTAAACTGGCTTCTGTCTCTAATCAGCAGACACGGCCCTGTGTAATTTCTGTCCTGTGTGCGTGTCATCAGCTCGTAGAGCTGTTATTTTGCCGAGCAAGGAGAGTGTGGGCAACAGCTGGGGGAGTGCGTAACAGATGGTGAAATACAGAGCAGTTGATAGTGGAAACAATGTTCTATGTACGAGTGTGTACGTGTGTGTGTGTGAGTGAGAGATTGTATTCAGTGAGGTGGTTTGTAGTGCTTAAGAGATCACGGGAAAGCAGTGAGAAAGGGGCCAGGGGAGTCCAGGGTGAAGGGGGTGTTTGGGCAGGGAGGAAGTGTAAGAGTGTGCAGGGAAAGTGAAAGTTGGGTTGGGGTCGAGTGGGCTAAAGAAGGAACACACACACACATATATACACACATACTGCGCAGGGAGGTGCAGCGTCATATGCAGCTTTTAATTTAGTGGTAAGCTCATGTAGGGACTATAGGCAGATTTTAAGGTGCAAACTCTTGAAACAATGCCTGGCGACTTGATGGTTCGTCTGAACTCTATGTGAAGGGATCATTTTTAATTTACAAAACACTCACGAGGCCTTTAATCATTTATGGAGGGTGCACATACTTTATTCGTGTATTCAATGTAAAGAAAGCGCCAGAAAGTGGTCGTTTCTCATTTCTGATTGTGTGCCAGCATCATGGGTTTGCCTGTGTGCAATTAGTTTTGCAGACGCTGAGCAGAAGTCAACCAAGCCCACAAAAAACAAGCGTGTTTGTCAGCTTTTAAAAACCCCAGGCATTTACATGCAACCATAATCATATATCGCAACGTCATAAATTACTCGAGTTTCAGACAGATGTGAAATAATTTATGGTTTTCCTAACATTGTCAATTAACAGCTCTTAGGAAACCACTGCAGTGTCTATGCTTGAATTATGCTTTTATTGCTAAGGGAAAAAAAATGTCTGAGAACAGGAAGGAAGAAACATGTAAGCTAAATACCTGATGCACTTTAGCGTTTAGCCGCTTTCCTCTGCGGCTCTCAAATCACCTGCTGACCAGTGTCAGCCAAAGGAAGTATGATGGTTTCCCCATCATTCTTGCTGAAGAGAAGAAAGGAGAAATGCATATGCTCCAAATTAAATGAATGTGATGTCTAGAGAAAATCTAAAGGGCCCACTGGATGGGTCCTTAAGCTTGGATTTACACTACGTTACAGCTCGTGTCTTCTTGGACGTCTTGAAGGGCTTTCCCAACTGGATCTTGGCAGTTTATTCTATTTATTTTTTGTGGCAGATCTTCTCAATCTTTTTCAGATTGGATGCGAAGTGTCTTTGTGCTTCCATCTGATGATCTGCGGGGTTTAAATCTGGGTTTTCCCTGCTCCATTTAAGGATGATCAGACCAAAAGAGACCTACAAACTATCTTAGATTTGATAGGTAAACCTCGAAGCCCAGGTTTTCAAGATGCTGTCTGTGTTTAGTTCCATTCTTTCCCCATTTGATTCTGACTGGGCTCCCTCTAACTGCTGTGAAGAACCACACCTTTGCATGCTACCATCTCCATGTATTACTGGAGGGGCGGCCTTAGCCAGTCAATGAGCAGTACATGTACTTGTACGGTGTGTTTTCAGTGAGTGGTCTGCCACATGTGTAGACACCATTTCATATCCACACAAACACAGAGCAGTGCAAAACAAAGACAGATATGTTGAAGACAATGTTACTCCAGTTGAAGATCAATCTCAACAAATATAGTATACTGTGTGTACTTAAATGTCTTAGACAACCTGATCTGACTCTGTCCAGCACAGTTTCTCTCCCCTTTGACGACTATTGTTGTGATTTGGCGCTACATAAGTAAAATTGAATTTTTAAAATTGAATTTCATCACCTTTATTGCTCAGTTTCCAGAGCTCTGTGTGCTCTCAGTTTGGGAAGAGGAGAGGAGCCGCCTGAGACAAAGTCTGATTTAGAGGGGGGGGGCAAGAAAAGAAAGACACCTTGACCTCACTTTCATCTCTGGAGCTGATCCTCTCTCTGGCGTGAATTCTCCAAGGAGCTGGCTGTGGAACAGAGAGTGGCTTTATACTTGCTTACTGCAAAGTTCCTCATGTAAAATCCCATTTAAATTCTCAAGAGGGCTGAAAGGACGGCTTTGAGAGGCATGTTCACGCTTATCTCCAGTGATACTATTAGGCTGCCAGTAATTTAGTCCTGATCATATATATTTTCTGTGTGAAGTGAAGCCAGTGTTGATAATAATCTTTATGCAAGGATGATGTATTGAACAATCGTGGCTCAGAAAGTCAGAGAAATCTTGCTCAGCCTAATGGTTCATCAGTACTGTCATGTGTTATGTGTCCAAATCCTGTTTGGCATTTCATCTATCATCATAATTCATGTGTTTGACATTTAGGGAAATACCTCTATTTGCTTTAACGCCAAGATTTAGATGAAAAGATTAAGTAAAGTATGAAGTTGCTGTGAGCATCCAAACTATGCATAAAGAAGCAGCCCAGCAGGATTACGCACTAAGAGATGCAGTCTTGCGTCTTGAGTCACTCTTCATTACTTTATATTTTGCATCCAGTGAGCTAGAATTTCTTTCATTTTTAAAGTGAGTGATAGTTCTCCAGGATTTTTCTTTGGATGATGTCTCATTTCCAGTTTTTTGGACACTGTACCAGGCCATTTCCAGAGAAATTGTGTTTTTTTCTGTTCAATTTTTAAGCTAATTAATTAACACTGACCTATGAATCACTGAAGCATAAAAAGCATTTAAATCAGGAGATGGACCGTGTTGTATCTACACATGACAGACAACTAAGCAAAGAACACATTTTAACACACTTTTTTCTATCTTTTGGCACTTTTTTTACTAAAAGCACATGATTTGTTTCCATTTAATTTGTCGAATCCGATAAAAATCCCAAAGAAAAGCACAGTTTGACAGGCATAAAATAGTATTTTTACACCAGCATTGTGATTCCCAAAGTATGTTTGAAGCCGAAAACCTGTCATATCGCTGCACGTGTGCGATGTCTCCTTAAAAAATTTGAGGAAACTGAATACGTGGAGAGTAAAAGTAGAAGTGGCAGGCCTAAACAAAACTATAGCATAAAACTACAGCAGATGAACAATTTTTGAAAGCAATGTCTTTAAGAGAGAGGAAAAAAATCCACAGACCTGACACAGGACCTGAGTGATCCATCTGGCCCTCAGGTGGATCCACTGAAACCTCATCACAGCTGGCTGTTAAAAAGCTCTTCTCAATGAAGGCAAACAGGAAGAAAAGGATGAACTGAACTGAAAATCGCTGACAATTGGTTTTAACAATCAGATTAATCCACATTTGAGATCTTTGGTTAAAACTGGGATTTTGGCTTTGCATTTTTGCCAATGGTGTTGGGGATCCTGTTTAAACTGACTGAATTATGAACACAGAACTGTGATTTTGGTCCACTTGCAATACCATCTGGAAAGCATCTGAGCTTCATTTCAACAGCTTAATTTTTCAGCATGATGATGATCCCAAACACACTGCCAGTGCAGTAAAAGCATACCTGGATGGAAAAATCAAAAACATAAAAATATTACTGAAGCTATGTGGGATCATCTTGACAAAGATCGGAACAAAAGAGACAGCCAGCATCAAAAGAAGAGCTTTGAATGTCCTTCAAGAAGCCTGGAGAACTATTCCTGAAGACTCCTCAAACTAATTATAAGAAAGCATGGCTAAGAGAGACCAGGCTGTGTTAAAGAATAAAGGTGGTCATACCAAACATTAACTTTCTAGCTCGTTAGGATGTTTTCCAGTCTAAACAAAGTCCGCTGGCTTTTTGCTGCTGGAGCTTCCAATTTACTGAACAGATAAGAGTGCAGCGTGCATCTTCTCATCTCACTGTTAAAAGTTCATTTTTGTTTTCTCTCTTTTTTATTTTATTTTTTTTAAACACACCACATGTACTGCTTTGGCTAAGAGAAAGAAAAAAATAAAACATATTTAATGATTCTGGGAAAGCTCACTCAGCTGAGCAGCTTTAGAGTATTGTGAAGTATTTGAAGTCCACTTTACAGACATGGAAATAAATCTTACTGAGATACTTGAAGAGACAGACAGAATACCTACCAGCGGAGATGCCGCATGTACTGTAGCAGGGATGTTAAACTCATTTTACACTCAAGTGGACGGGTCAGTGAAATCACATGATAAATGTGTAAACTTACAGAAAAACATCTTTTTACATCTATTAATTGGTGT
>NW_024582414.1:710558-712614 GCF_018398535.1 Haplochromis burtoni
GGGGCTTATTAATAGAAGAAGCTGTAAAACCTATAAAAATACAATTAAAAGTTCAATGTCAGTTCTACTTACTCCTTCACATTCTCCAAAGTGGTCCAGTCAGCCAGATTCAAGTCTCTGATGGGCTGGTTCTGGCCCCGGGGCCTTAGGTTTGACACAACTGTGTTAGAGTGAAAACGGGGGACAGCAGATGACCTTGGTGGTATTACCAGCCAGGTCAAGCAGTACATCCTCCTGTCTCACAGGCGGAAGTGTCCAACCCAGAAGAGACTTCACACCAGTTCGATGCTGCCTCTCCTGCACTTTAAGAGGTACTGAAATATTTCACATGTCTGCTACGACCACGGGCCTATTTTACCTTTCATGTTAACCCAGCCCTATGGTTTTTAGCAGAAGGTGCTTTGTGAGTCATAACACTTGGCACAAAACTAGATTTGGCCAGAGTGGTTGTATAAAAATGAACAGGCTTTAGAAAACCGAGGCCTCCCTGGCTTTTTGAGTGCTTCCTCTATGACTTCGTAAATTTTCTTTGACTTTAAATTATCCATTCACAATGTGTGTACGAGTTGTTTTTAACCAAAAACATTTTTCTGTGGAAATACAGTCAACATCTGGTCCCCCATATGGATTTAAATAAATACTGTGGTAAAATACTATCTGGCTCAGGTTTCAATGACAGATCACTCAGAGAAAGTAGATACAAAACAAAACTAGGCAGTGACAGGCTTTATTGCTTGTACACGCGTGTCTTGGTGATTAATGTATCTGTTTCTGTAACTGAGGACCAGCCCGAGGAGAACTTTAGCTCATGCCCTCAGTTTTTGCTCCTTACCTGTGCCGGAAACTGCAGCTATGCAGATCCTCTGTGAGGCCCAAGCGCACTCACTCAAATATTCAAGTGAAAAACAATTAAAAACAGACACACTGTTCATTTCGTGGGAGAGTAAGCACACAAAAACAATGTGTTCTGCTAAAGATTAGAAACAACTGCACAGAAAATTGTTCCCAGTTACAGTGACGGGATGTGTGTGGGGGGGTTACAACATACATTTACTGCTGCAGGAGAAGAAGACCCACTGTGGTCCCTGGTTTCCACAATAACATCCCCAGGGAGGAGAAGAAGTAGACATGAACAAGGAGCAGACCGGAATCAACACTGGAGCCAAAAGTAGGGCAAGGTAGATTAAATATCATACTGTGGAAGTGCTGTTGTGAATAAGAAAATGTTCAGATTCAATCTGTTATTTTGTTTTTAGAACAGATAGACACTATAATGGCACTCAGTCATCCAAATTATTGAATTCAGGTGTTGCAATCACGTCCATGGCCACAGGTGTATAAAATCAAGCACCTAGACATGCAGACTGCTACTACAAAGATTAGTGAAAGAATGGGTTGCTCTCAGGAACTTGGTGAATGAAATTTCCTTGCTACCAAATATCCCACAGTGAGCTGTTAGTGGTATTAAAACAAAGTGGAAGTGACTGGGAATGACAGCAAAGCAACCATAAAGTGGTAAGCCATTCACAGAGGTGCATCGTGCACAGAGGTCACCAACTTTCTCAGGAGTCGCTACAGACCTGCAAACTTCATGTGGCCTTCAGATTAGCTCAAGAACAGTGTGTGGAGAGCTTCGTGGAATGGATTTCTGTGGCTGAGCTGCTGCATCCAAGTCAAGCTGCATCGCCACCATTACAAGCGTCATATGCAGTAGTGTACAGCAGTGGAGACGTGTTTTCTGAAGTGATGAATCACACTTCTCTGTCTGGCAATCTGATGGACAAGTCTGGGTTTGGTGGTTGCCAGGAGAATGGTACATGTCTGGCTGCATTGTGCCAAGAGTAAAATTTGGTAGAGGTGAGGTTGTTTTTTCAGGAGCTGGGCTTGGCACCTTAGCTCCAGTGAAAAGGAACTCTTAAGAGTAATGTGGAATACGCCAGGCACAAACACACGCACACACAGGTATGTACTGCCAACTTCCACATTTATTCAGTCTTTGTGTTATGACAGCTGACTCAGTCTCACAGTCTGACAGCTCACGAGCCCAGCTGATCTC
>NW_024582414.1:719358-730820 GCF_018398535.1 Haplochromis burtoni
ATACCAGCGGCGCACATCCGCTCGGATGCCCGGCCAATAAAATCGGGCCGTTATTCGCTCCAGAGTTTTCTCATAGCCCATATGCCCTGCCATGGGGTTATAGTGGGCCGCCTGGAAAAGCGTTTCCCGGCGGCCCTGCGGCACCAACAACTGGGTGTGTGTTTCCTCTGTCTGAGTGTCACGACTCACTCGATATAATCGGTCGTTTAATAAGACGAAACGCGGGTAGGTCTGCGCGGCCTCAGGGCGCACCACGTGACCATCAATAGCCATCACTTGGTCAAAGGCTGAGCGTAGGGTGCCGTCACGAGACTGCTCCAGTGGGAAATCACCCATGGGGGACACTTCCGGGGCCGGCTCCTCCCCCCCGGAGTCAGTGTCGGACGACCCCGCGTCACCGCTGAACGCCGCGCACACGCTACACCCCGCTTCCGGTCGTGATCGCACCCCCGCGTACTGCCCCAGTAGCTGATGAAACCCCGGCCAATTGGTACCCAGAATCAGGGGGTGCGACAGGCGCGGGCTAACCGCCGCCGTTACTCTATGCGTTTTGCCCTTATACTTTAATAACAGCGGCACTATGGGATACCTGTGAATGTCACCATGCACACACCTCACCTCCACCCATTCTGCCTCCAGCAATGCCCCGGGGCGAACCACGCTTTGGTGTACGAGGGTCTGCGTGCAGCCCGTGTCCACCAACGCCTGGCGTATACCCCCTCGAGTCCTTACCGGAATACTGTATGTCCCTCCTGGACCGGGGGAGGGTGCTGGGGCGCCAGCAACACGAAACACCTGCCCCACTTCCATAAGCGGACAATCCCTCCTCAGGTGCCCCGGCTGCCCGCACTTCCAACACTCCGGCCCCGGCGTCTGTGCTGCTGCCGCGGAGCCCACTCCTCCCGCGGCCATTGGCAAGCCTCCGCCGTGGCACGGAAGGTCTCCAAGAAAACCTGTGGGTCGTCCCCGTCCCCCATCCGGGGCACCGCCACCGACAGTGGCGAGGGCTTCGGCGTGGCAGCGGCCCCGACCAGCCGCTCCAGAACCTGCGTCTGCCGGTCCGTCTGCTCCCGCAGCGCGGCCAGGTGGGAGACCATCATCAGTCCATAAACAACATCAGCTGTTCTTACCGGCCTCGCAGCGCCGCCCTGTTGAGCCTTCCGCTCCACTCCTCCCCTGCAGCCGCGCCCGGGGCCACGCCTCCGCCACAAGTAACATACCAAGACTTGTCCAGTCTTGGTATATTTCAGCATTTTGGACAATTTCACGCTCCCAACTTTGTGGAAAGAGTTTGGGGTTCCTTCCTGTTTTAACAGGACTGTGCACCAGTGCACAAAGCCATAAAGATGTGGATGAGCAAGCTTGGTGTGAAAGAACTTGACTGTTATCAACACTGGCTTCAGAGTCCTGACCTCAAACTGTTAGAACACCTTTGGAAGGAATTAGATTAGAGACTTAGAACCACGCTTTCTAGTACAACATTAGTGTCTGGCCTCACAAATCTGGAAGAATGGTCAAATATTCCCATAAACACACTCCTAAACCTTGTGGAAAGCAGTACAAGATGAAACTATAGCTGCAAAGGGCGGATGGACATCATATTAAACCCTATGAATTAAGAATGGGAACTCAAGTTCATATGTGTGAAGCAGACGAGCAAATACTTTTCACAATAGTGTATATTCTGCCCCAACTGTATGAAATAAAAGAAGGGAAACCATAACCATAGACTGTACATAAAAGATGGAATGTCAGCATGAGGCGTATTAACTATGTAGGTGCTCTGCATAGTTAATGCAGGACAGTACAAATAGCCAGAAAACAAGCCATGTCATTCATCAAGATGAGTGCATTATAGCGTCAGTCATTTGCAAAGACACTAATAGGGAAGAGAGGGCTAGCTCAGAGACTTGAACTGGCTCAGGGAAGCCTAGGCACCATCCAATTTTTCCAGAAAGTAGTCACACCCCAAGCCATTTCTTCAGTAATAGTCAGCATTTTAACATCTTTAGGAGCCGATTAAATGTTGGTGCTTGCCTCAAGTAGCCATTTAAGGAGTTACAGTTCCAAGCACTTGGTGTTTGCTAAATTATTTTGCTATAAAGCTTGCCCCAGGAAATAATTGACATTGTTTGGCCATTGAGGGGTTTTGCCTTTTCACCAAAGTGAAGAAACACCAGTTTTTATGTGAAGCATCAAAAGTGTGCAATGTAGCTAAAAGGACGTCATCAGAGCAGTAAAGCTGAGGCAAAAACAGTAAGCATACGCTAACACACAACCCCCAAAATGTGATAAAACACAAATATCTCTCAGTAAATTTCCACTACATCCCAACAGCGCAGGTTGGATCACAAGGTTCCTTATATGTCCAGTCCTATAGCTCAGACATTTCTCCCTGTGTCAACGGTGTCTGTCACCAGTGCAAAAAATAGCTCGTACTTCCTACCCTGTGGGCTCAGTGTCCACTGAGGCAACGCTGTGCCACCTGTCAGCCAGTGTGCAGGTTAAAAAGCCAGGCTCCAGACACAGACGGACAATCAGCACTACCTCATGTGTTTTCTATCAGGGTTACAGCCAGGTTTGGTGTGGCTGCCTCGCAGCATACGACTTCGTGATCATTACCTCATATGTGCATGCTGTCCAGGCTGCCAGACACAGCATTACAAAGACATCAAAGTCTTAGGTCACTTCTTGGATTTAACAGGATGTGAGAATAAGAATTTCCTACAGTGTTAACTGGCTATAAAGACTCAAATCAAATACTTTTTGAATGGCCATAAATCAGAGACACCAGGGGGTTACCTGATCTAGAATGAGGTCTGTGCTTTTGCTGATGGACGAATGAGATAAATGGTTCAAATTCATCTTCTCAGATAAATAGCACTGGATTGATGTGAAGATTTTTGAGAACTTTAGAGAACCCTTGATATTAATCCATTTGTGAAAGACAAACGTGACCACACATATGAAGAGCAATAAATCCCCTGAAAGGACCAACCAATCCATACACTGATCGTGCCAACACACATCGTCTGCTTTGTTGAAAATCACCTCAGTTAGTTTCCAAAAGCTATTACAAAAGCGTCCTTAAGCTCCATTGTTAAATTGTGAAATGACGTCATTATAAACACCAGCGCTATTGTTTAAGTCTCACATCCATTGGCCTGCTCCCATGCATGACATTTCACTGGCACACCACATGCTCAATAACACAATAGCACACAGCTAAAATGTTTTCCACTGTTACAGCAAATCAATGAGTCTTGAAATAAGCATGCAACATATATTCAGGACTCTTTTTTTTTTCCCCCAGCATTTATATGATTGGGAGGATAATGTGGATGTGGGGCCGCATGGCGCAGGCAGGGAAAAGCAAATCACATAATACTAAAAAATTGTTTGCGGCTATCTGAATTGACTGGAATGATGTTCTGAAATGTTCCCAAATGCCTGTTTGTGAGACTTTTCTGGAAAGCATTTGAGGCTTAATTAGAGCTTGTAAATAACCATCATACCCAGATGATTTAATACATTCCATACAATTCAAAAGCACTGACAAAAAATGTGAATATATGACTCATTCCACTTGACTGGCATCCCAACACATGGTTGGGATATTCCTGTAGTTGATCCCTGCTCTGTTCTTTTGGCTCAGTAGGACACCTCTACATTTTTTTTCATCTATTTTGGTACATCTGTTCTACTTCTTTGTCTTCCAGAAGGATTTATGATTAAAACAACATTTTTCTGGGAACACATCCTGCTGCAAACCTAACAACAAATAATTGTTTTATCCAAGCAGTCTAGACAGAAGAAGACCCGGGGTCAACCGCGCCATGACTTCCAGACTGTTTTGAACTGACTAGCTCTGTTGGACACTGGACAGCATGGAAACGCAAACACTAACCAGCCAAGCCAGTGGTTGTGTCAAATATGGGCACATTATGTAATCAGATCTATTAAGAGACACTATGAAGGTTTTCCCAAAACCGCTTTTATCCAGGTAGGTTTGGATAGCTTTTTTCCCTGAATGAATGAAATCATGATTTTAAAAATTGCATTTAGGATTTACTCAGGTTAACTTTGTCTAATATTACTAATACTGATGATCTGAAATGTTTAGATGTGACAAGTATGCACACAAACACAATCAGGGAGTCAGTAAATACGTTTTTACAGACAAACCTTTGGTATTTGGAAAAATTAGATTGTACACTGGTTTTGAGGATACAATAACATGAAGTCAGTAAAAAACTTTTTTTTTAAAAAAGGGAAGATTTTAAAAAAGCTCTTTTGTTGACCAAGACAGCGAGATACGTTAAGATCTGTGAACCATTTCCCCTAATTGAACAGCCTGTGGCTGCCTCACTATCTGTGCCCTCTGTTTTATTGAGGGCCTGCTGCCCTCTTATCTGGAGAACACAGGAAATGAAGGCAGAACGCACTTATACAAAACAACAACGACTAAAAGTTGCAATATTTTTTATTTTGCATCAATTTCCTCTCCGTGTTGAATGCTGCTGAAGGTGTTAAAGATTAAATAACCCTGTTATTATTTTCAGGTACTCTGTCTGCTTGCTCTAAAAAGAGCCATGGACACTTGATCTGCCTCTTTCGCTTTGCTATATCTGTGCATGCCTGTTGTTTTGTTGTTTCCTCATCCTAAAATGGCATGAGTGCCCGGACATATAAGGCAAAGATTTGTGAACGGCATTAAAGCCAAGGCCAAGGAGTGGTTAAAAAAAAGGCAGGAAACTGTTAAGTGTGGCCACTAGGGGAAAAGTAATTGATCTTTTCAGCACCTCGGAGCACTTTTCAGGACTATTTTGTAGAGTAAGAAGGAGCGCTCAGCTGCTCAAGCTTTGTTTTTGAATAACAGCACCCCGCTGTACGGAAGCTTTAAGGATTTGTTTTGTGCAGTAACGTGAGTGCTGATCAATGTCTGTTCTTCATGAGAGCAGAGTCTCTGACAGGCTGCTCGTGTTCTTCCTGCAAATGTCCAACAGAGGGACTCTGTATATTTCTGAAAGACTAATTTGGCACTGTTTTGGGTTTAAAATGCATTGTTAAAAAGATTTGCTTTGGTATTTTGTTGCCTTTGTTTAGAGAGACACAGTGAGCTAATATGGGTCTGGCTGCCTGGAATTTAAAAGTAAACACTCACTGCTGAGTTGGTTTGCACTTATATGCCATGGACCATAATGTACAGAAGAGGATTAGGGGCATAAAAAAGTCAAAATTCTGACTTTACTCCTTCAAAGTTAGAACATTTTTAATAGAGAAGCAGAGCATCAAAGATTTAGCACTCCGTCAATCTTTCACTAAAAAGCTATCTCGTGAGTTTCAAATATTTACTACCTTTAGACTTGAGAGGTGGGACTGAACAGTTTCCAGCTTCATTCTTTGTCGAGGGAAGAGTCAGCAGTTGCAATGGATTCCACAAAAACTAAAATATGTAAAGTGTAGTCCACTGTATGAAGAAGTTTTTAAAAATAAATTTGTTAAAAGCTGAACACTATGCTGATGCTGTTTTTATCGTTCTAAAGGGGAAACATTTTAAGGAATTAGCATTGTTGTCTCACAGGAAGAAGGTCCAGGTCTCTCACCCTGTGGTGGGGCGTGGCCGGCGGTGCCATGCAGGGAAGGCCGATGCACCTGCACAGCATCTGCAATCATGTCCTGCCGACTTATTGCACTGGGTCCTGTGATTGTTGTTGTTCGTATGTTGGGCTGGCAGCGGGAGAGCTGCAGCTCTGTGTGTCGTGAACAGCAACCGTGAAAGTCTTAATAAAGGATCCAAAGCATGAAAATGCCATCGGGTCTGCCGTGGTCATTCACACACCACATGACAGCTGGGACAGGGTCCAGACTCACCATGAACCTGAACTGGAAATGGACTGTACTTATAAAGCACTTTTTAATCAGTCCGTGTGCTCAAAACACGTTCTATGTGCTGTATTCACCCTTTTACCCATTCCCAGGTATTTATGGGGGGGCAAATGAAGTGAATCATTTCTTTAACAGGTTTGATTCATCCAGGAGGCAGTCTTCAACATAGACTAACCCACCCCCACTGCTGCTGTTCCACCTCTGACACCTCAGTCATTTCACACCTCCTCCACACACCCTGCTCGCTACTCTCCACCCCCAACCACTGCATCCTGCACAACCAACACACAGCTCCAGCCTGTCTCTCTCAACCATCCAGGTTAGGAGGGAACTGAGGAGCATCAGGGCCAGGAAGGCATCAGCTCAAGGGTTGTCAAATTCTGTGCAGATCAATTGTATAGCGCGATAGAGCACATCTTCAACCTGAGGCTGAGGAGAGTTCCAAAGACCCTGGAGCGGCTTGTCCTGGCTCAGCTTCAGCCCCTGATGAGCTCATCACTGGACCCACTTCAGTTTGCCTACCAGCGTGGCACTGGAGTGGATGATACTGTCATTCACCTCCTACATCGTTCCCTTGCTCACCTGGAGACCGCTGGGAGCACTGTGAGAATGATGTTCTTTGATTTCTCCAGTGCCTTCAACACCATTCTGCCCACATTCCTGAAGGATACGCTAGAGAACTCAGGAGTGGACCATCATCTCACCACACGGATACTGGACTACCTCACCGACCGACCACAGTATGTGAGAGACTCAGGGCTGTGTGTCGGACAGGGTCGTCTGCAGTACGGGGGCCCCACAGGGAACGGTTCTGGCTCCGTTCCTCTTCACCATCTACACTGCAGACTTCTCCCACAATTCCACCCAGTGCTTCCTGCAGAAGTTCTCTGATGACTCTGCAATAGTCGGCCTCATCACTGATGGGGACGACAAGGAGTACAGAGGTCTGACCCAAGACTTTGTGGACTGGTGCCAGCTGAACTACCTCCAGATCAACACAGTAAAACCAAGGTGGTAGACTTCTGCAGGCACAAACACCTCCACTGCAACCACTAAACATCCAAGGTATGGACATTGAGGCTGGTGCCTTGGAGATCATCAGAACAATAACCTGGACTGGACTCAGAAGCCCTCTACAGAAAAGGGCAGGCTGTACCTGTTGTGGAGACTCTGATCTTTTGGAGTGAAGGGCCCACTCCTGAAGACCTTCTATGACTCTGTGGTGGCCTTAACCAATCCTGTATGGTGTGGTCTGCTGGGGTGGTAGCATCTCTGCTGGGGAGTAGAGTATTTAAAAGTAGAATGGGAGGCAGAGCCTTCAGTTCTCAGGCCCCTCTTCTGTGGAACCAGCTTCCAGTTTGGATTCGGGAGACAATAATAATAACAAGACACTTGTTATTAATCTCTGGCTCTCTTCCACTGCATGTCCTTCATCCTGTCTTCTTCTCTCACCCCAACCGGTTGCAGCAGATGGCCCCGCCCCTCCCTGAGCCTGGTTCTGCCCGAGGTTTCTTCCTGTTAAAAGGGAGTTTTTCCTTCCCACTGTCACCAAAGTGCATGCTCATAGGGGGCATATGATTGTTGTTGTTTTTTCTCTGTATGTATTATTGTAGGATCTACCTTACAATATAAAGCACCTTGAGGCGACTGTTGTTGTGATTTGTCGCTGTATAAATAAAATTCAATTCAATTCAATTGAATTGGGGACAGGAAGAAACAGAGCAAGCTGATCCTGCAGGGCCAGCTCTGTTCTAGGACGCCCTCTGGACCCAGTGAGGTGGCTGAGCTGTCATCCCTGTTGGAAAACATCTTCCTCCCCATGCATGAGACTCTGACAGCACTAAGCAGCTCCTTCAGTGACAGGCTGCAGCACCCACGATGTGGGACGGAGAGATTTCGCAGGGCTTTCCTTCCATCTGCTGTCAGACTCCACAACATGGTCTCTGCAGATGACCACACATGTGCAGACAGACACACACACATCACATACAGGGGTCATCTCATCTCATCTCATCTCATCTCATCTCATCTCATCTCATCTCATCTCATCTCAACAATCTGCCAGGCAACCGTCAGAGAGAAACTCACATGCTTATTTACATGAGTGTGCACTACAAAAACTGGGTGCAATTTTGGTACAACTTAAAACTGGTCTTAACAAAGTCTTTATCACTTTGGAACAATGCATCTTAAAAAATGAAGCTAATGGTAAAAACGTTCTTTCGGTCATATTTATCATATTCCCTCAAACAGTTCAGGTCAACAGGACAGCATCTCCACAGGAGCCCCAGGGTCATACAGACACCTGCTGCCAAAACGAGCAGCCGTGTAACTGACAGGCGTTAACACTCTGGTAACTACACTGCTGAACTGTGTTAAATACGCTGCACTGAATTAGGGTCTGGTGCTGCCCTACAACCCATACCCAACTGCATCAAGGATGATCTACATGACTTGATTAGCACTTCCATCGTCTACCCTCCTGGTCCTCCTTGTCCCCCTCCTCCTCATCTCATTTCACACTAAACAAAGTCGCGGCAGGGTCCGATGGCCAGAGCCCCCTTTCTCTTATTGCCTCGCAGTCAGAGCAGCAGGTTGGGTTGATGAACTTGGTTGGAAGGAATCTGTATGCTCCTCCACTTGACTGAGCAGAGCTAATGAGTCAGAAAATCCCACAGCTAGGGCTTTAGGGTTTGACTTGGGCATCAGCAGCAAACAGGTTGCTCAAGCTGAGGAGTGTGGATGAGGAGTGTTAAATAGAGCTCACTTTGCAGACTGTCGAACTCTGCATGGGAGAGTTGAAAAGCTTACGAAGACTTAAAGGGGGAGAAGGTGCAAGAAGAGGAGGAGGAGCGTGTGACTGGATGAAGTGGGGATTACCGCTTTGATCTGTAAACTCTGTCTGTACCAGAGAGGCCGGGGGTTCCTCAGCTCTCAGCCAGGTGCACCCTGTTCATCAAGCTGTAGCCAACCCCCCACCGAGCTGCCCTGAAGGTGTGAAATTTGCTCCGATCCCTTTCTTACATGCCCCATCACACAGGAGACCTACAGCAGGACATCACACGCAAAACACAGTGCAGAAAGCCAGGTCAGTGCCTGACCATCACAAGAGCACAAGATCTGTTGGTTAACAAAACCATATTTTGATATTGATTTGCTTTCTTGCAGACTGTTAGATAACAAGATTGATACTGTCCAATTGACGGTTCAGGGAACCAGCCCGGTTTATCAGTTTCTTCATAGACATCAAACTTGCAGAGAGAGCAGAACATAAACTATTGTTTAAACTGACCTGACTGTCATGTGCAGGCTCATCGCTGGTGATGAGGGCTGGGTCTTCCAGCTATGACCCAGCAGTTCTCAGAGTTTCCAAGTCCAAAGATTGCAAATAACATCAACAGGTCATTTCTTTCCTACATGTATAAGGTTGGGCACCATCAGCCTCTCCCCCTGGGTGAGATTTCCAAGAGCTTTGCTATAAATATCTTTGCTATATGTTAGCTTTCATTGAGAACATTTAGCAGAAATAAGCTGAACTGTGGCAGGTGCCATCTTGGGATTGTGTGCCAGCATACAGATCATTGAAACTGTGGAATTCTTTGAACTACTGACAAGTAAGATGCTCATGGTATGATTTGAAATTAGGTAAGATTAATATTTGTGGCAGCCAAGTTCATAAGATAAGGTACAACCTCGAGCCCAGCTCATATCAGATATATTGGCTATTATTAGCTATTTACTGATTTATATGTGTTGATATTTATGAAAGACAATAAATGAAAACAATAACAGTAAAGAAAAGGTGGAAAAACACCCTTCAACCATGTTATGAGTGCTGATGTGGCACAGTTTGTCCACTAGAGGGCAATCTTTAGCTTCTCTTTCACTAAAATGTGTTTAAAACACAGTTGCAACAACCAGCTAATCCGAGCAGAGTCATAAATGTATTTTTAAAAAAGGATTCTACAAGTTTTTGTAACAGCAAGACAAGATTATTTTTAAAAAGTGCCGTTACCTTATTAAAGCAAGGACTTATAAATATCTACACATAAAGAATGTTGGTAAAATCAGTTTGCGTGTCAAAAAGAAAAAATAAAGTGACTAAAGACACAAAGCAAAAAGAAAAAGTAACTAGCCTGACGTATGTTATGTTAAACTTGACTTGTTTTCTAGTCTTTATTAAAGTTGATGCCTCATATTTCAAAATGTAGAAGCTAAAAAGTCTTGCACTGAGAAGAGAGGCTTTAACAATGACAACAGCAAACTTTTAACTTAAATATAACTTAATACTGAATAGCTGGGAAATGCTAACTCTAACCCTTAAAATTTTAAAATTTTAATTTACATTTACATTAATTTACTTTTTTTATATACATATTATATATGTTTTTATTTAATTTATTATATGTACTGCATGCACAATATAATATGGTCCAAACTACTGAAGAACAGCAAAGAAATGTATACGTATGCAAATGTAATAATTACTATTACACTGTAAATATATTTAATTTCTTCAGCTGAAAAATTCTTTATTGACCATCAAAATGGATTTTGACTGTAAGCACTGTAGACATTTTCAGCAGCAGAACATAAAACTTTTCTTTGTGTTAAGTGCTTACTCTTAGATGGGTTTGCTGTCAAAGACAAATAAATTTTCATGAATCACATAGACTGGATCGTGTCACTTGGCTCATTGGAGCCAAGCTGGGATGGTTTATGGATTCCAGTTTGTTTTCACATGTACCAAAGGTTATCCATCAACTTCCATTAGGAGTTAAACTCTTTGCTTTACCTTTAGCTCTTAATGCTATAATTCTGAGAAGCTCTTTTGAAAAGCCTCCAAAATAATACAAAATTGAAACAAATTATGCATCTCCCATTTTGGCTTCTCTTCAGTAGCTCTCTGTAAAATCCCTCTCAGTGTACAGCAAGTTGTTGACTATCAGGCTCCTCTGCTGTGGAAGCAGCTCCTGGTTTGGGTTTGGTGGGCTGACACCAGCTCTCTTTTTTTAAGGACAGGTCTAAAACTTTAACTTTGGATAAAGCTTGTAATTGTGTCTACCTCAGGTGATTCATATCTGTTCTGTGATGCACTAAGCACACATTACAGTTGTGTGTCATCAATGTTGCATAGTCTGTTTCTTTGGCAGTGGAGCCACATGTTTCTGATCGATACCATTTCATTCAGTTCCAGTGTATAGCACCAATTCACAAGAAGTCATAAAAAAACGTACAAAATTACAGAGAAACCTCAAATAAATCAGGGGCAAATCTTAAAAGCAGAGAGAAGGCTTGTCTCCTAAATCTAAACTGGGAACTAGTTTCACTGCCTGAAAGCTGACGGCTCTCCAATTCTCCTTATAGAAACTTTCGGAACCACAAGCAGGCCAGCAGTCTGAGAGCAAAGTGCCTTGTTGGGATAGTATGATACTATGAGGTGTTTGAGACATGTTATTGGTCCCAATGACACGTCCAGTGTTCATTACAGGGAGTGCAGAATTATTAGGCAAGTTGTATTTTTGAGGAATAATTTTATTATTGAACAACAACCATGTTCTCAATGAACCCAA
>NW_024582414.1:731785-795944 GCF_018398535.1 Haplochromis burtoni
AAAACTCATTAATATCAAAGCTGAATGTTTTTGGAAGTAGTTTTTAGTTTGTTTTTAGTTTTAGCTATTTTAGGGGGATATCTGTGTGTGCAGGTGACTATTACTGTGCATAATTATTAGGCAACTTAACAAAAAACAAATATATACCCATTTCAATTATTTATTTTTACCAGTGAAACCAATATAACATCTCCACATTCACAAATATACATTTCTGACATTCAAAAACAAAACAAAACAAATCAGCGACCAATATAGCCACCTTTCTTTGCAAGGACACTCAAAAGCCTGCCATCCATGGATTCTGTCAGTGTTTTGATCTGTTCACCATCAACATTGCGTGCAGCAGCAACCACAGCCTCGGCTTTCGAGCCTATACAGCTTGGAGTAAGACAACATGCATGAAGAGGATGATGTGGACAAAATACTCATTTGCCTAATAATTCTGCACTCCCTGTATTTAACTGTTTCTCACTGCTCGACTGTTCTCTTTCCTCCTAATTCCATCCAGCTGAGGGAAACCTACACAAAAGTCAAAGCCTGTCTGAGGTTTGCTGTGTCTTTTTCCTGTCAAGTCTTTTCAGTGTCACTAAGCTCTCAAGGTGAGCGTATTGTTGCTTTTCTCTCTCTCTGTTTTAGTATGTAAAGTGCCCTGAGATGACACATGGTTTGATTTAGCTCTACATAATGCCTCTCACAGGGGAGAATGCTGCAGTGTTTATGCGCTAGCTGAGTATTCTTGATACCCTGTCCTCTTCTCTCTTGTTTGCAGACAAGACTGGCAGACGGCGCTGAACGGAGCCATTCGAATTAAGCATTTGAAGAGTAAATGTTGCTGGCGTCAGCTCAAAGCATTCTTCTGTGACATGTGCAGAACATACAGACAGGGTTAGGCAGAGGAGGGGGGGGGGGCTTTTAATGCAGTGGTCAATGTGTTTTGCAGACAGCTTTGAATCTCCCCCACAAAATCATCCCCAAAGACAAAAATAAAAACTCTTGCATGTTTATTTTTGTTCCACCCTAGGCCTTTCCTGGCTGTTACGAGCAGAAAAACTAGGTTTTGACCAGTATTTGTTGACGTGCTAATATATCCATGTCAGTGAAAAATCCCAGGCTATCATTCAGCTTAGTTTTTTAGCAAAATATCTTAACTTAACATCTGGAAAAGGAAACGATTCACTGCAGGGTCATGTTTTCTGTAAAAAAAAATTAATTAATTAAATAAAAGAAATTGAGGCCACACAACTGGACAATTAATTGCCAAAATATGCAAATGCGATGCACTGCAGCTTACATGCTGATCCTCTGTAAATGTAAAACTGGAATGAATTGCACTGACAAGAGGCACAGCTTAAACACACACACACACACACACACACACACACACACACACACACACACACACACACACACGAATAAAACAACTTTGGGGAACATTTCTCTTATAACAAGAATGCAGCTGAAATGTTGAGATCTACATTTTGCTTCATGGTTTGAAGCAGCTGAACACAGAAACAATGAAGCCCTGTAATCAAAAGCTGACAGTGCGGTTACCTCATAGGTAACATTTATCATTCTGACATCTAACCTAAGCTGTAAAGCAGTGGGAAAAAAACCCAGAACTCACTAATTGTCCCTCGTAAACTTGTGCTTTTGAAAACACCTCAGAGTACAGTAGAGAAAGTCTGTAGGTCCGCGCATCCCTCTGTGTGTAGGTGTGTGTCTGTGTGTGTGGGCATGTTCTGGAGGTTTTAGGGTTTTAGAGGTGGGAGAGCGGTGAAAATCAAACCATCAGGAAGGACATGAGGTCGAGTGTGCTGTGAGTGTTTAGCCCACAGCCATCCACGCTGCAGGACACTGTAGAACATGTGATGGGGATGATCGACCCCAGCGCCCACCCTCACACGCCTCCAAACTGTCCTTTTGACCCAGATCTCCCACACCTTCTCCTTACGATTTTCTCCCTTCCTTTCTCTTTTATTCCCTCACTTTCCTCCACTCTCTTCGCGTTTAGTTGGATCCTGTTCCGGACCCCATTTACGGGCCCCTACTGACCCCGCTGCTAACAGAGCTTCGAGTTTATGAAATGAGTAGGAGAATGCCACCTCTCAAGTTTGAAATCTCCACCGACTGTGCAAAGATGTAACCAGAGAAAATACATAATGGTGGAAGGTGTGAGTCGTTGTTTTTTGCTTGGTATGATAAAGAAAAGGCATAAAAGCACAGAGTGAGGAGAGCAGAGAATACACTCAGGATGTTCGAGAAGTAGTCTGTGCATGCAAACTCTTCCAGCGCAAGCACAATCAGAGTTTATAAATTTAGAAAAAACATGTTTTAACAAGAATGTTTGATCTAGACGTCCAACTAAAACAGATGCACCTCTTTTTCTTCTCCCAGGAAAAAATGAGAAAGGAAAAAAAGACCTGTCATGACCCCACATGTTATTTCCACTTCAGCTTTCTTGCAGTTAATTGTATCACGGCTGGATTCAAGTGGAAAGCCAGATTAAGAAGATAAGAGCAGGAGATGATGATAGATATATCTAGTTATGCTCAAAGATAAGGTGAGCATGAATATTTCATTTCTACAGGTCCCACTTTGTCAGATTTGTGCTTTTCCTTTTTGTTGTCTTGCTCTATAGAAGAAAGGTAGAGTTTGAATTAAAATGCTGTGATTATTTCGTTTGTATTTCAACTGCTGTGTGGCATTTCTTGGAACATGTTAATCACTAGTTTTTTATTATTGCTGTAGAATCTGTTTTCAATAGAAAACACGTTACAGGATCCAAACCTGAGCTTTGCTATTCAGACTGTAATGAAAATAAATCCCAGCACTGTCGTGTACAAAAAATGACAGGAGTCTAGCGATCTAGCTGCTTCCATAACATAAGTGAGAAGTGATGCTTTTATGTGATACAAAAATAAAACATCCAGGATGTTAAACTCACTTTTCACTGTGAGCCATGGACAGAGCACTTTGATCATGAATGAAATTCTCCTTCCTGTCAGTGTAAAGAAGTTTAACTACACCTTTAATCCCTGAGATTTTTAATAAAAGAAGTGTAGTTTCAACAGTATGTCTCATTTTTCACATTTTAAAAATGCTGAAATTGGAAGAAATCAGTGTGTAAAATTACACAAACACTTCCACAGACGGTCCTATTATTATAACATGGAAACCTTTTGTTTTTCCTGGGAACCCACAGTAAAAAAATCACACATTTCTAAAGTTGATCAAAAAAACAACAACAAGAACTTTCTGTTATTTAATTGTTTATTAATTGTTTACATTAGTGCTGTATCAGTTGTCTTCATCTCGACTCAACAAATCCTCCTTCCCCATCAGACTCTTGAACAGCTGACCTATTTTAACAGTAATAATCATTTTTGCACATCAGGTCATCTCTCATATCAAAGCAGCATATTAAGCTCTTTTGCACATAAATCTGTTTAATACTTTTGTCTCCATTTATTTATTCATGCTATTTGTATTTTATCTAGTTGTACATATTAACCGGCATCTGTGTGTGGACAGCAGAGAAAGAATTTCATTGTACAGAGAAATGCTTTTCTTTGTACACATGACAATAAACGCTTTGAATCTTAAATCTTCATCTGTATGAAAAACCATAAAACTTGTGAAAATGGTAATATCACATCTAATGTTCGCCTTCAGGACATTACAAACTTTAATCTCATAGATTATGGAAAAGTGCATGAAAAGAACTACTCGCTGGTTCTCTGGTAACTTCCACACACACTCACACAGGTACCATGTGTGCTGTAAACAGGCAGTCGTCCTGGCGTGTCTGTTCTTTCCATTGGCCTTTTTAAGGTCACTCCTTCATCCCAGTACACGAATAGAGCTCACAGGTCACCAATGTGTTTAGCTGCACTGACAGTCTGATTAAAATCTTCAAGTTTGATATAAGACAATTTCAAAAGCAGAGCTCAAGGATGACGATGAAAATATTCAAGAGAGTTCCTTTATAATGCTCTACGACCAACTACAAATGAAGCTCTTCAGATGAAAGGAAGCATCTGGCTTTTATGGGCAGATCACCAAACTACTTATTTTTTTCTTCCTCCAGGTGTTGTTTGGTAACATCAACAAGGTGATTGTGGGTTAATTATCCAAAATGAGAACAGGATTTCTACAACTAAGATCCAAAGTATGCTCGCAATTATTAGGCATGCATTCGAGTAGACCAAAACACATGCAGCTGATGCAACAATTCAGAGTCCTTCTGCATAAGAGCTATCTGTTGTGTGGTCAGCTAATGTGGATTAATGAAAGGGGAAAAGTATTAGCTACCTCAAATTAGCAGGCATCCTGCTATCTGAAAAAAGGAGCAAGAGAGGACATCTGCTAGGTGCTGTCTGAGGAAACCACCTTGGCATAGAAGAGTCTTTGGATACATGTGAGATATTATGAATGGCTAGATTAAACAGTGCCTTGGAGAGGTGTGGCTTCTCGCCTCCATGCGGAATTCCTCACAGCACAGTCAGGCACCCTGTGCAAAAACAAAAAGAAGACGCAGAAGAGTAAGTTACAAAAGCCATAGGAGGGTATCCATCCTGCTGGATTATTCATCATCTCTCTTTCAGAATACCTGCATCCCCAAAGTGCATTCAGTTTTCATGGGAGACCAAAGAATGATGTCATAGGAGAGCAGTACTGGGGTTACTGTGAAAAAACTGTAAACATGTAAGAGGAAACCAGTAAGCATTCACTCGGCAAAAACACTGACGATGGAAAAATTAATGACTTGTTTTAAAAAAAGTCAAATTCTTAATGTCTCACATCCTGTCTTGTTTAGACTCGGGGAAACAAAATACATTCATCTGGAAACAGCTGGATGATCTCTTTTCTTTTCTCTGGTTTGAAGGAGGAGAAACGCTTTTTATTCATGTATTGATTTAGGTTCTTACAGCGCCTCAGAGCAGAGAGACTTGAAAGGAAAAGGCAGTTTGTGGAAGTGTGAGTCCAAAAATATCATCCACAGCCTCACGGACCTGTTTGGGATTTTTAAAGAAGAGTGTGTGAGAAATCCAAGATTTCAGGTCAATCTAAAAGGACTCGGAGGTTCAAACTTTACACAATGTCCTCAGCTGCCAAGCTCTCTCACATTTCCCAAACATCTTTGTGACAGAAAACAAAGAGTTCTGATGTCTTCAAGATTAACGTCATGTATTGGGCAAAAATGGACAAAAAGCCTTATAACTTAGAAATATGACTGTTACAAGCACGGTGTGTATTGGTGACATATTGAAAGTACTATATAAAGATGTAAAATATGTCACATTTGACCTCTGACCTCTACTTCAAGGTCAGTGGATTAATCTGAAGGTCAAAGTGATAGAAATGCTATATAAAGCTGTGTTTCCTTGCGCCAATATTTATTTTTACAGTCTAGGGATAGGGGTTGGTATATGGGAATTGTAACGCTACTTTTGACCTCTGACCTCTTCTCTGAGTTCAAATAAGGTCAAACTTTCGTAAAATGTCTTCACCTCATTTCACATCTGCCTTTTTTTCAAGTTGACCCAAAATTTTCATGTTGAGCTGGTCCTGGCAGATGTTTGCTCCTTGCTGAGCCTGGTTCTGCCAGAGGTTTCTTTCTTCCCACTGTCACCAAACAGCTTTCTCTGTATTAGTTTAAAGTGTTTGCCTTAAAGTATGATATTCATTGGGCTGACTGTTGTTTTTATTTGATGTTAAATTCAATTGAATTGAAATTAATAAGGTTAAGGGTTAAAAAGCTCAAGTTATTAGTGTCCAGTTATTTACTAATCAATAGCTATTATCCATTACCTACTCTATACAATACTGTTCCCAGTGATTGAGCCACCTTGGTGGAGGTTTGGCTTAATATATCTGCTAGATTTATGTTTCCTTGTCTATTTTATGCAGTGTGGCAGGTGTTTGACCTGTACAGAAAGGGGTCATGCCTGGCCCCTTTAAGTCTAGCTGACTTTAGAGTCTGCAAATGCTCTTAACACATCAGAAGAAAGGCCAAGAAGGTCTTAACCTTTTAGGTGGTTGAAGTGTGGGTCAGGAGGTTTGGCTTGATGTAGTGAGCTTGTTATTTATTTTTTTGCATATGTTATTTTTTTTACACACACACACACACACACACACCGACACAACACCACACACAGATACACACACCACACAATATATATATATATATATATATATATATATATACAAATTATATAGACACACATATATATATATATATATACACACACACACATAATGATATATATATATATTTAAGGCATAAATCTGATCTATCTGACAGCTATATATTGACTAGGAAAAGTCAGAATGCCATGATCAATCTTGTAGTATATATAGTTATTTTAATAGATATCTAGCATTAGAAGGCATGTAGTGGGGGGAAAACTTGGATGTGCACATTTAAGCACATCACACGTTTACTGCATAACTTAACAATGCACAGACGGGTCAGGACCTGACGGTAAATAATGTTTCGTGTTCTACTGCAAAACGTGCAGGTCAGCTGTAACACAGATTTCAGGGTTGTTGTTTTTTTTGAATGCTTGCCAATAAAGCTACCCTCCTCTGGATGGACCGTGTGCTCCACCTGAGCTGTCAGATATATCTATGACACGGACGTTTACTCTGTGAAAAGCGGCAGAATTTAATATTTCCCAGAGAATAAGTGAAGGAGAAAGGTGGAGATGAAATAGAGAGACACAGGGCAACTATCGTATAGGAAAGAATAATAGAGAGAGCAAAAGGACACATTTAGGTGCACGATATGTACTGTAAGAACTGATGAAGATGGTCAGATAGATGGACTTACATGTTCTTGAATTCAGTCTATTTAATCACTTTTGCTCAGTTATAGTTGAATATTGTATGTAAAATTGGTTGTATTTAAACCATTGTGAATGAGTTGTTGGCCTATAATTTATAACACATTTCAACAAAGAACACTGGGGTTAGAATCTGCAGTTTTGACAAATTGACTTTTGCATATCTTTTATATATGCAGGTAAAAACATTTTTATAGTGTCACCTACATTTGAAGTGTCTTTTTCAAGCAAGATGAGACGACAGAAAATGCAAGACATTGACACAAGCATTGTATATTTTATAAAGATATCTTAAGTGTCCTAAAATGGACTGACCCTGTAACATAAAGTAGATATAATAACGCAGTCAGAAAGATACTTGCAAAACAGGTAATTTTGTGTATATATCCCTTTGAATATCCTGTTCCTTTTTATATTAATTAAATAAATAAATAACAATAAATAAAGCCAAACAGAAACATCGACATTCACTATTTGGAACACGCTCACTTTCTGGCACTACACCTCAGCTGGAGACCTCCCTTTTTTAAGCGGTACGGAGGCTGCAGTTGTCAAATGTCTCCAGCAGATGGCAGAAATTCTCTGTCAAAAAGAGGAAAATGGAGCTTAAACAACAGCCCATTAATTGTATTTAATTACATAATAACTGTGGCTGAGTATATTATAAAGAAACAATTTTAACATTAAAATGAACTCCAAATACTGAAAGACTTTGACGGAAAGATTTATTTTCTTTTGGTCGAATTGCAAATTACCACCAGCCTGTTAGGAAATGGCTTCACGACAGGCTTTACGACACCATCTACTCGCTTTACAACTGTTTTGGAGGCTCATTCAAAATGGAGTAGATCTTGAAGAAGTTAGGGTCAGCGGATCTAGCTTCATTTTCGCGTGGGTTTTACAGCATTATCTTGTTCCTTAATAGAGTATTTGTAGCCTCGGAAAAATGACAGAAGAAAAGAAGACGGGCTCTTTGGGGTTCTTCTCGAGCTACGACGATTTGAGCGACAGCAGCAACGACAGCGATTCGGACGACCAGGGGGGAAGCCGAAAGAAGAAAGCGGGGACCGAAGCCGAGGGGAGCGCTCGGTCCTCTCTACCGGGAACCAAGCGAGATGCCGGCGGAGCTCCGTTACCCAAACCCGACGAGCTGTTTCGCTCCGTGTCCAAACCCACTTTCCTCTATAACCCGCTGAATAAGCAAATAGACTGGGACAGCCTGACGGTCAAAGCCCCGGAGGAGGTACAAATACATGTTGAACTGCGGTTAATATGACCACAACAAGCACGCTCTGATGTGCTAGATGAGTGTAAACACTGTACGAGCCACAATTAGCAGATTATCGGCTTCACCTGTGCTAGCTCAGGCTGCCCAGTAGTGGTCGCTGTTTCTTTGCTTGCTGATGCACACAGTGTAGCTCTATCTGCAGTGGTTGGTTGGAGACGTTATCAGACTTTTGTAACGATATTCATATGTACAGGCTGTGCAGAAGTATTGAGCCATATTCATTTCCTCATAATTTACTTCCATAGAGCCTTTCTAAGTGGTCTTCAGCAATAGTTCTTCCAAACAAGGTGTGTCATAAGCGGATGAACCAATCTTGTGTCTACAGTTAACAGACAACTTGGCAAAGAACCGATTTTAAATAGAATTTTTAGGCACTTTGTTACGATCAGCCTGTTGAAAAACCATATTATTTGTTAATTTCTTCGGATGACCCTATGAAAATGCCAAAGAGTGCACAGGTTGACAGTATAAAATAGTATCTTTGCACCAATAAGGTGATTACCAAAGAGCTAAAAATGTGATGGCATGGTGTGCAGAGTGTTGTTAAAAACTCCGTGGAAGCTGAGGCCACTCAAATAAGTGGCAAGTCTAACAAAACAAAAAAGAAAGGCATTATCTACAGCTGATGAACTGTATCTGAAAATCGTGTTCTTAACAAGTAGGAAAACAAATCCAGCAAGGGCCTGACACAAGACCTGAGAGAGAAATCTGGCCCTGTAGTTGGTCCATCTACCGTTTGCCAAAACCTCATCAGAAATGGTCTCGGTGGAAGGGTTGCTGTCCAGAAGCCATTCTTAATGAAGGAAAGGAGGAGAAAAGGTTGAGGTTTGCCAGATTACACAAGAACTGGACTGAAAAACAGGGAGGGATGAAAGACTTGAAAATCTTGGTTTAAATTGGAGGTGGTCAGGAGAGAGGTACAATGGTGACTGTCTACAGTCATTTACAGTCATAACCATTGTGTTTTGATGTGGACTTCAAGAAACCTGAAAAACTATCCCTTTAGGCTACTTAAAGAATTTAAAAGGAAGCTAAAGTTGTCTAATATTGATGCTTTTCAGCATCATTTTTGACTTGCATGCCGTATTTTCATTTGTGTTTGCACATGTTCCAATAAATTGCTGTAAATCTTTTGCAACATCTAAAGAATTGAGGTGTAGCTTAAGACTTTTCCACATGTGTGATGTCATTCTGGTGCATGAAAGATGTTTTTCTGTCTTCTCTCTTTGCAAGTGAATGAGGCCAATAGAAACGATGTTAGGAAGACTTTTCATTATAACGTAGTGCAGTACAGCAACACCACAAGCCATAACCTCAGTGTTAACAAGTCAATATATATCTACTGTGAACATTATAAAGTGATTGAGTGATTCACATATTATAATAGTTATATTTCTTGTTTATTTTAAAGAGAATTTACTGTCTTTAATCTCTTATGGAGACTAGCTATGATCACCTTTGCTGTTTGACTTTCTCTAAACCAATTTTCCACTTTTTTTTCCTTGAAGGCTGCCAGAGAATTTAAGCCGTGGAAGACAAATGCCGTGCCCCCGCCTGAAAGTTACACTGCAGAGCCAGAGAAGAAGAAAGGACCTCCCCCTGGAATGGACATGGCTATAAAGTGGTCCAATGTGTACGAGGACAACGGCGAAGACGCACCGCAAGCTTATACAGGCAAAGCTCGTTTTCTACCTGAAGAAGAGCAACCCTCAGACTCTGGTGAGTTTCAGTTTCATTCTCCTCATCACAGCTCTTTTATACTGTTGTGCAATACCCACGGGCTTTAAAATCCCAATAAATTTTGATGTGTATTTAATCCTATGTTATTTGATAATTTGGCAAATTAGCAAGAAAGTATGAACTTGTGATAAGCAAAAGAACTACATGGAAATGAAACAAGGGCAATACAGTAGATACCAGAGGTGAACATTGTGTTAACGTTTTCAATTTGTTGAAAAAGTTGTGTGTGAGGATTTTTGGACTTCTTCAGAGAAGAGCTGGAAGTTGTTAACAAAGATTTATTTGATTTGCTGCCACAAAAATGTGAAATAAATGATACCAAAAACTAAATAAAAGTATCAGATTATAAATGTAATCATCTGTTTCAGGCCAGTCTTTGTGTGTTTAATCAATACCCAAAGATGCGAAGCATAATATCAGCTGCACCATTCCACCTACGTATTTCCATCCAACTATATGTAACAAATGAGTGCAATACAGTAAAATAATGAGGGCGTTTGCTCTGCTTTCTGCTTTGCACCTGCTTGGAAAATGTGGACTTGTTTATTTAAAGAATGTGCTGTTGAGAAATAATAATAAAGATTATGTTTTACTCTCCGTCCCTCTACAAAATCCCAAATCCATCCAACTCGTCATCTGCTGATCAGATGAGGAGTCAGAGAAGCCAGGGCTGTCTGCCAAGAAACGGCGAGTGGAGACCTTCCAGCAGAAGGAGAAGAGGAAGAGGGACTTTGGACAAGCCACATCTGACAAGAACTTTGTTGAAGAAGAGAAAAGGATCCTCAGGCAAAAGATTGAGTGAGGACCAAACTTTCTGCACCCAGGAAATTGTCTGCAATTTAAATCTTTTCCATCAGCAGGGAGCATTCACTGCATTAGAGCATGCAATCATAGAACGTTGTTTTATCTGTATGTACATGTTATAATTTGAAGCAGTAGTTTGTTTTTTCAAGACTGTGAGCACATAAGAATTTTTTAATTTGGTTCAGTTTGCAACATTGTTAACAGTGCTTAAATTTATCAGACCAGCTGCCATAAGCACAAGAACATCTGTGAAAAACTTGTTTAAAGCTCAAACTTGTTGTAGTTTTTTAGGTAAATGACAAACTGAATTCACACTTTTATACCCAAGTCTGAACTGAACTACAATGACAAGTCGGAAATGATCGATCGCGCTACTAGGCCCAAATTATAAACCACTAACACCATTGTTTCTGTTCAGGAGTGCAGGTAAATAACTTTGAGGTGGCATCTTAATCAAAAATAATAATTTACTGGGTATTTTCTGCTTTTCAGTAAAACAGTTTGAAAATTGCTGGAAAAAATAGTTATGTATTTAGCACTAAAAATATAATTCAGAATAAAGATGGATTATCTGTTACAGAAACATAAAATGATTTTGGTAATTCTCTGGGTAGTGGTCTAATAAATCTTTTAAGCACTGTATATCATGTAATATCAAAAAACATCATTTGATGGCCCCATTGCAAAGGCTAAAGGCTAACAGCTGTGATTTTGGACTTAATAACAAGCTAAGGGGGTATTTTAAAGGCACAATGATAAAGGATATCACAGCTGTACAAAAGTGATCATTTCCAAACAATTAACGTTGTGAGATTGTTCTTGTTTGACTCTGCTGGACTTCAATTATTCACCAGGATTGTTTTTAGTCATAGCCATTAGGCCTGAAGGCCAAAACATGTTGACCTGTAAGTGTGTTTACTTCCTGTTTTATAAATTTAATTAAGTATAATAACAGTGATGTTTGGCTGTGGTGGTTTACTTGGTCTGTACTTTGTTTTGTGTTGTATACTCACTGCCCATTCACCACCAAAATATGATTGTGTGTTCTTTGAAATCTGAAATTGCATCATTCCCCCGTTGTTCCTGCTTATGGCCACTAGATGTCGCCTTTAGACTACACTGAAACTCCATCAATGTTTATGGTGAGGTCAGCTGTGTGACTGCATAAATGCTGGCTACTCAAATTGCAATCAGGAGCTGTGTATATATGTTGTGTCTGTCAAAAAGGGAGTGGCAATCTTTGATTTGGAAGTTTGTGTCGTCTCAGTTTTCTTGAGGTGCTTGTTCCATTCAAACTGTTGATTCAGTGTCATGTACCAGGGACTACAACAGGAAATAACCTCCTATATGTTTATTTAGACTACGTCGAGTATTGGAACACGTATTTCTTTGTGGATCTTTTATTTCTTCCAGCAATTCTCTGAATTCAGTGTTACGGTATATTTATAGCTTTCTGGGCAACATAAACCATTGAGGCAATAAAATTGTTTATTGAAAAGAGTCATTTACCTTTTAAGTTGCAAAGTCTGTTTATTTATTGAATAGCTTATTTGTTTATTTTTTAGCCATTAAGTTTTTTAGATTTGTGTTATCAAAGCAACACACTGTAAAACTCACAATCCATTTTTTAGGTTCCTGTGGCCATTGGAGTAAATATAATGGTTTTCCGAGAATTGGGGAAAAAAAGTTTCCACTTTGCAACAGTTTAGTGATCAGAGGAATTCCTGGTCTATCTGTCATCATGGGTTGACATGAAATAGTGGTGAATATGCTTCTGATAAAATTCCAGCCTCCAGGTATGTGCCTGGCCTTGTCTGAAATGTGTACCAGGGCCTGCAGAACAGCAGTGATGAACTGATTTTTATCAGCTGTATTTACGCACAAATAACCCCTCTCTGTACTGACTGAATGAGCAAAGACCAGCGAGGTCATATCCATCAGTGTTTAGGAATTATTCATCTCATTGTCAGTCTAGTAGCTGGAAATTTCCCAGGAGATGGATGTTTTGCAATGCGTTGCCTTTAGAAATACAATTCC
Organism: Haplochromis burtoni; assembly: GCF_018398535.1. Lineage (NCBI taxonomy): Eukaryota > Metazoa > Chordata > Actinopteri > Cichliformes > Cichlidae > Haplochromis > Haplochromis burtoni. Next base: position 744,503 of record NW_024582414.1, read on the forward strand.
AGCTTAGTTTTTGTGAGGTTTTTTTGATGCTGTTGAATTGTTTCTGTCTTTGATATGATATCCACAGCATTCTTTGACTTGAGCCTCTTTGTCTTATAGAGATCATTTTACCACAGGAAAGCATTTTTCATCCCTCCAGAAGTCACACGTGGCTAACCTTATCCCCTTATCTTTAATGAAAGAGAACATATTAGTGTTATGTTACACACTTTTAACAAAAACAGAATGAATGCAGCAAAACTTCACTTAACATTCTCAATATCTAAATCGCATTTTAAGAATATAACATTTTGTGGTCATTTGAAGGAATAAAACAGTACTAATGAAAAGTTAAATTGCAAGAGATTTCCAGTTACGGCTGTTCCCTGGATCACTCTGCTCATTGAGGAGTGTGTGTCACTCTAACCTTAGATCATTCTTGACACATTTACTGGAAGGTCAAGACCTCATCATGACCACCGAGTATTCAGGGGCCTTTACTAAGCTGGCTCCCAGCAGCTGCTGCTACCTGACTTATGACATTTTCACACTGTCAGCACAATGTAGCAGCTTGTATGTAAATGTAACCATGGCTGATGTCTGGTGCTGCTGGGAAATTGGGGCCAATGAGAGAAAGAATACACCTAACAGCAGCTAAATGCAACTTCACATGTACAATATATATACCAGGTTCATCATCTTATGATTGGCATGATAGCGCGGTGGTTGCTTTTTCTTTTTTCTTTTCTTTTTACACAGACACGCAATAAAAGACAACTCAGGCTAACTGATATTGTAGCTGCATGGTCTAAAATATTTTATAATAGTTTATCCATTAGTTGTGACTGCTCGTGACGACAGAGGGAAAGTAAATTTCCTTTTAGGAGTTGTAAATGTCTAGAGAAATTTATCGCAATCCTTCCATTACTTGTTGAGATCTTTCACAGTTGACCAAAGCTGTGGACTGACTCACTTTTCCATCCACGGTGTCATGCTGCTACAGTGGCAGACTTTATGGTTTTATTTACACTCTCCACACCATGCTGGTCAACACACTCACCGACGTCCCTAAAAGCTCCACTCATCCCTGGATGTTTTCTAGAGGCAAACAGCTGTTTTTCACACCAACAATCTGGTGTGGCCAATTGTGTCAAACAGATGTTCAGCAGAAGAGAAAATCTCCTAAGACTTGGGAAACAAATACAATTTTCTGCCTTGATCTGAAGTAAAGTCCTGTGCAAAAACCGTGAGCCACCCCTCATTTCTTTATGGGCAAAAACCTGGCCATATCTTGCATGGTCTGCAGTATGTCTTTAAAAAATTAGGAAACTGAAGTGAAGTGAAGTGGAAGACAGAAGAAGAAGCGGTAGGCATTAAGAAAATCTATCTACAGTGCATGAATAGTTTGTCAAAGTCAAGTCCTTAAGAAAGGGGAAAAATCCACCAAACACCTGAGATAGAACCCAACAGATGCAGCAAGGCCCTCCTGTTGATTCATCTACTGTTTGCCAAAGACTCTTCAGAATTGGACTCACTTACAGGGTGGCTGTCAACAAGCCATTCTTAGTGAAGGGGAGAAAAGGGCTGAGGTATGCCATCACAAAAGAACTAGAAATCATGGCAACAGGTCTTATGGAGTAATGAATCTTAAATTTTACATTTTGGTTCAAATCACCATCGCTATGTACAGAGGAGGTCAGGATTACTTCTATGAATCACCACCTTACCATAGTGGTGGCATTTGTGTAACAATGTGATCCCAGGTGCTATGTAATTGACTTTTCCCCCCTCGTAGTCTTCCAAGGAAAATTGGTCCTATGTAAGAGTCCAGGCTTTGCTCCACTCTGGCGTAAGGCCTGGGGAGGGAGCACAAGGCAGAGGACCTGATGAATAGTCCTTAGCCCATGGAGCTGGTTGGGCATAATCTGAAGAGGCAACATGTTTGATCAGGATACATGACAGGCTCAGCATGTCAAAACATGTAGTCAGGGTGCACTGGGAACATCTGGCCTTGGCTCCAGTTCATGAGATTTTCAGCTTCTACCTCCAGCAGACCTTTCTAAGCATTCCAAAGGAGGTTTGGGACACCAAGTCTGAATGGGCCGTCTTCCACACCTTGATTGCTTAGGTGGCTGTGCACAGCTATGGTTAAAGGATGGTTGGTGCCTGCCATGGTTGTAATCCCCAAACCAGATGATGGAAACTGGAGGTGGACGGAACCATCAAGCTGACAGGTACTACGTACAGCTCTGGCAGTAGCTGAAACAAAAACTCAGGTGTTTGAGGAGTTGGATGAGGCCTCGAAGTGATTCTGTCAAATGGTCAGGTGACTTGGAAGGTGAAAGCAGTGCTCTATTCACACTGTGTACAGTGGGAGTGGTCTCCTGTTGAATTCAGCTGAGGATACAGATGGACGATAGAAGGAATACTTCAAGGATCTTCTCAATCCCATTGATTACCTTCTGTAGAGAAAGCAACAGGAATGAGGGAGATGACTTGCCCCATCACTGGGAGGGAGGTCACAAAAGCAGTTAAACAATTCCTCGGTGGGTCTCTGGAGTGGATGAGTGTGGCGGAGGTGTGGTCCCTGGCTCAGCTGCTAGGGAGGGGTGGTGTAGTGAGCTCAAGGGGCAGTGTCAGGGAGGTTGGAGGGACAGGTGCACAGACTTAACTAATGAGGTTTCTCCCTTATAATATAGTGAAGCTAGAGTCCAGCTGAAAAGCGGAAGGATTCAGGTGCTGAACCTGAAGAACCAAAAACAGTGTTGTGATCAAATAAAACTGACAAATAAACACAGGACGCTGTGTTGGATTGTGGTCCTTTCCACAATGAGATTCACCCTCAGTTCTTTCAGGCTCTCGTGGGTTTGTCACATGGAGATCTGGAATGGTGCCTCTGGTATGGTAGAATAGGGTGGTGGTTCCTTATATTAGGGAACTGGAGGGTGTCCTCCTCCAGGGAGGGAAGAGATCCAGCCCCAGATAAGCAGCAGATAAAAAAAAATGGATGGATGCTTGGTTGGTTGAATGAATCAGAGGTGTTGGGGATCAGATTTTGATCCACCATGGAATACCACCTGGAAAGGGTCTGATTGGCAACAGCTTCATTTGTAACCATGACATTGATCCCAAACCCACTGCTAGTGTAGAAAAAGCATACTTGGATAGAAAAACACACAGTGGAACACTATCAGCCATGGATTGGCATCCCCAGAGCTCAGATCAGTGCATTATTGAAGGAATGTGGGATCAGCCTGATAAAGAACAGCGCAAAAAGGCGCCCGATATCCAAAGAAGAGATTTATAATGTCATTTAAAATAAAATAAAAAAAGGAAAACTATTCCTGAGGACTAACTAAATAAATTTCAATATTTTGTGGGACAGGTTGCGCTGAAGAATAAGGGTTGCCATACCAATTATTGACTCCTAAGTTTGTTAGAATTGTACAGATGATGTTTCGCCTTATTTCCATGGATGGTTGCCCATTTCCATGAATCCCTGCAACCATTCCTCATTTCCTACAAAAGTATAAAGAAAAGATGTGTGGCTGAAAACCTTTACACAGTAATGTACATTTGGATCACATTAATGATTAATATTAAATTGTTGAAAATATATACTTTTAGAGAAAACTATAAAAGAGCAAAATTACTGCTTTACTCTGATCAGGCTTTATCTGTTATAAACCACGGCGTCTTTTCTCATAGCCTGAGCACGGGGTGGTCAGACTGTAACATAATATTGCAGTTTACAGTAACATTGTGGTGCTGACCACTGATTGCAGCCGAATATTTCCAAAAGATGTTTGAAGCTTGAAAAAAAAAGTTCCATTCCTTTATACCACCAAGAACATCTGTGAAGGTTTTTAGAGAAGAGCAGTGTCATCAGAAAGACAAATAAAGGTTATAGCGGCAGAGTAAAGAAGGACAACAATCTGAAATCTGAAAAACTAAAAGACGTGGGATTCTTTTATGGGTTGAGACTCAAACAAATAAACTGCCACAATACACAAGCAAAGCTGTCATTTAAGTTTATAGACAGATTATTTTTCTGCTACACATTGGATTGACTAAAGAAACTGAAAATATATTTAGCTTTCAAGACACTGAGCACCATTTTAACTCAAGTGTAGAACCTTGGATGAGAGATAATACAGCTTGGATAATATACAGTGATTCTGTGCTGGATCTGACAGAGTGAGCATGACAAGACGGCCGTGAAGCTGTCAGGGACAGGAACGTACTTTCACACTTCTCCGGTGATAGAGAACAGTAGCAGAGATAAGAAGACTGAGCTCTTGTCATGATAAATGTCAGAAGTTGTCTCTTGATAACGACGCGGAGCAGACACCAAAGACAGCCCAGTCTCTCTCTGTTTGTGCGTGTGTGTTTGGGGGGTGCTATCTATGGGTATCCTATCATTTTGGCCATTTGTCCTTAATTCATCCAATCAGACCAAAGACAGTTTTTTTTCTTCATTCATGATTGTGCTTTTTTTCTGTGTGAATATTATGAAAGTATGTCTAAACACATGTATTAACCACAAAGCGCTGATCTGTTGTGACACTGTGTTCTACTTACATGACAGCAAAACTTTTTGTTTTTACATTCAGTTCAATTTCATTATGTTTATCGTATCTTTAAGGCAGCTTGTGTGTTCACTCTCCTCAATATGTATATATCCAATAGTATTTCAGTCAATATCTCAACTGTTTCAGTCAGGTTAATGTCTGATAAGAACTTATCTATGTTCCAGAGAAAGTAAAAGGAGATACTAAAGGCTTATATTTACACCAACCAGTTCACAGATACTGTCCTTTTATTGTAGCGTAATTAATAGTTTATAGTTTATAATGATTGTCCCCAGCTTGATTGCACAGATGCATCACTTCTGTGGATGTTTTCATCATTTCAAGCTTAAAACCAGCTTAATGACTGTCTGGTAACAATGAAGCTCTTAGCTTAGCTTAGCATAAAGACTCAGGAGAGAAGAGTCAACCTGGCTGAGCCCAAAGATTAAAGGGTCTTCTGTTTGATCGTTCTATAAACTAAAGTATATACCAAGCAGTTTAGCATTTCCCAAGTGCGCTTTTTCCCAGCCAAAGAAGTTGAATTATTTATTTGTTTCCACTGCAAAATGACCCTTTTAATTTACTCTTGATTATCTCATAAAAGAGCATCTAATTAGTGTATAAATGGATTTTCCACCCTGACAACAATTAACTTGCGCTTTATGGAACACAAGGTTTTGCTTATCGAACATGATTAAAGCTGCAATATGCCCACAACTTTGACAAGACTGTGCTGCAGATATAATGAAGCACCATAAGAGGTCCTCCTCAGCAGTAAAATAAACTGTAAAGGAATGCTTGTGACAATATTGTGATTCTTTGAAACGTAAAGCTGCAGCGTCTTGGCACTGCAACTCTGACAGGGAGCATCCAGCCTAATTTATACCCTGAGAAAGGCTTCTGTCCAAGGGCATAAATTTAGCTGCGGTGTGCACTGAAAAAAAAAAAGGGGGAAGGCCCATAAACAGGCTGGGACAGAGAGAGCGAGAGAGAGCCAGAGACACGGAGAGAGGAAACAATGGGCAGCCATCAGGAGGAGAGCCCCAACAGCTGCAAAGCTCTGAATCCCAACACACGCTCGCGTGCATGCGCAAATGTGCGTGCACGTACACACATATATGCACATTCAATCCTTTTATTTTCCTCACTGTGTCGCACACACACACACACTTACACATTCACTTTTCTTCCTGGTACGCTCTCTGGCCAGGCCTCCTGAAAAGAGGCCAGCTAAGCAGATGTTCTGCTACTGCCTTCACAATAGGCACAAGTAACTGGTGGAGGCAGAACAGAAAAAGGTCAACAAACGTTCTCCATTCCTCCTGCACCGTCGAGTCAGCGCGCTGAGCAACCCATAACACGTGCTTTATTTTGGGTTCCTTTGAATCTGCTTTAATTCATTGTGTGAAGCAGTGTGGTGGGATAAGGCTCTACATATCTGCAGTGTCATCAAATTGAGTGAAGAAAAAAAAACAATAGTGTGCTTGTCTTTTTTCTGCCCTACTTTCTGGGAAGACTAAATGCTGTCATTTCCTTAACCAGTTGGATGCTGTAGATTTAGAAAATGCTACGGAAACAGCAGGTGCTGTTCATATTTAAGACAGATTTGGTGCTAGAGTAAGTATTTATAACTGTATGGTGGAAATGGCCTTAATTAAATGGCAGTGCCTATGTTTCTGATTATGTCAGAAAATGCAATGCAGTGTATGTTTTTTCACTGTTTGTGAAGACAGGCAGAGCGTTATAGCCCTGTTCATTCCAGACGGTCCCCTATGAGCAAGCACTTGGCAACAGTGGTAAGGAAAAACTCCCTTTTAACAGGAAGAAACCTCAGGAAAACAACACACTGTGGAGGAGAGCCAGAGCTTAATAATAACTAATGGTTAAGTGGAGAGCAGGGTATAAACACAAGAAGACAGAGACAAGAAGAGACGTATCATATCAGGCATCACTTATTATTATATGGTCATATTATTAGAGGGAGTGCATAGGGGTGGGCAGTGTGACATCCAGACCAGTAGGCAAACCGTTGAGATCCAGTATGATCTATTTATATAATGTTTTCTAGTTAAATCTTTTAAAAGGCTATATCTTCTTAGTCTAATTTGTAAGTTCACAAGTTTTATATTCAATGCACGGGTCACTAGAGGTGAAACAGTAACCAATATTATAGTAATTCATTACTAAATTGAAACAAATCTTTAAAAGTACTGCTAAAACTTTGATATTTCCATCCCTTTTTCTTCTCAGTAAAATTAACTTTTTAAACATTACCTCATGCCAAATAATGCCGGCTACTTTTCACTATTTTCTGACTCAGTACAGATCAAATGATGACCCAAATAATCATTAATTAAGTTACTGAGTAACAGATAACTATCTTCTGCATTCCAGTCTCACACTGCTGTGCCTACGGGCAGCCACTGCTGCTGGTACAAAGGAATCAAAAGCACATTTTGAAGAATGCGAGACATTTTAAATATGAAAATTGCACTAATTTGTCACAAAGAAGAGATAGCTCATGCCCTGAAGTTAACCCACTGAATAACTCCTGCCCTTCTTTAAAGTTCAGAGGTCTGCATCCTTTGCTGTGCTTCTAGCTTCTTATCCCTAACCCCCCCTCATCTGTCTCCTGCTTTCTCTTTAGCTCTCTTTCAAACACAAACACACAATATGCAGCCTGCAGGTTTTGACCTGTAAATAACTGCCCAGACAGGGTCTAGTCAGTCAGTCGGGGAGGCAGGCCGAGGCGTCAGGGCCTACGCGGTTCCTGCAGGGCCATAACAGATGCTTATCATGTTTTAGTGAGGGTAGTGGAGATGGGTGGAGGGGTGCGTGAAAGTGTGGACGCTGGGGCCCTGCTGATGAATGGCTCTGACAATAAATGCCCTCAATCATGGGTAGACTTTAGAAAACAGAGGTGCAGTGATGCCAAGAGGCTTACAATGGATTCAGATCCAGTCAGTGTGTGTGTGCAGGAGGGGGTATGTGCATGTCTTAAAGGGAGGGGTATATACAGAGCGCATGTGCACTTATACACCCACTGCAGCTTTTCAGCAGCTCATCCTGTTGCACATTCCAAGTAGAGGCAACAGCAAACAAACGGCTTAAGGTTGAAGTCAAGTATGTTTCATTCCTTTCACTGCTGTTTCGGCTGCTTTTAAGACACGGGTTGTCCCGCGAGCAGGGACAGGGGTTAGATGCGAGGTCAAAGAGGAGAGGATTACAGAAGATACACTTCAGATAAAAGTGACAGTCCAGTAATCGGCAGTGATTCATCATCAGGCAGGCCAGGCTATTTACGTTGGTATCATTTTGAGGATTAAAAAAGGGATTGTGTGTAAAAGTAAAGATAAAGCAATGAAAAGACAAATTCTCCATTACACACGCGATCCTGCTCATTTTTAAAGAGTAACACTGTGTGGCTACCTCATCGCCATCTTCTTAAGCTTAGTGTTTTTCTCTTTTCCCTCTCTCTTCGCAGAGTGTCAAGCAGATTTTTCCCATGAGATGAAAGTTGTTGTTTTCCCTGCTGTTTGCTGAAATGCCTTCACAACTACCAGCGAAGGCGGTAATTTGAAGTCCTGGCTCACTGCTCTCCAACTGAATTTAATTCACATTTTGGGGACAAATATGTGTTGAATTTTAGCAGAGAGGCAGGAGCTCCCAAGAGCTGCGCTTCACACCCCATCACCCGCGCCGTGGCTCTGCACATAAAGCTTAAAACGCTACAATTATACGCATGTATCACCAAAACGGAGAAGTTCTGTGATGTGTGGAGCCATACTCGTGTTTAGATGCAAAGCACATTTGCAGCTTCATTCCAAGGAGTTTGTTTGTTTCACTACATTTAGTTTATGGCAACTCTGACCAAGATTTACAGTTTGTCTGTTTTTTTTTATTATTGTACTGCATTTTTATCAATGAACATACAGGACTGCATCAGTAATATGTCAGTGGTAAACATTTGTATAAAACCATTGTTTTTCCACATAAATGCATTTCCTCACAAGAAAACCTGTAACTGAAACACTGTAAAATCATTTACATGTCATTTAAATCTGTATATTTGTCTGAAAATAGCAAAGGTGAAATATCAAATGTAGATAAATTTCCTCATTCAGTAAAAATAAATGTGAACCACAAGAATGCAATGCCGCCTGAAGGCCCAAAGATCACCAGAGTCCAGTACTGATTTTCTGGCCTTGTCTGTTGCACACAGGATACAAACAATTATAATCTAAAGAACATTATTCTTTGTAGAAACAGTTTTTTGCAGATTGTTGAGCCTCCACTCATCTTTACTTCTGAGAAACTGCCTCTATGAGATGCTCTTTTTATACCCAGTCACTGAACTGTGGACTGTTAATCTAAATAGCTGCAATATGCTCCTCCATTTGTTTCTTTTTAACACCTCTTACTCTCCAGCCTTTGCTACCCCGTCCCAACTTCCCCGTTCGTTGCTGCCATTAACCCTCCTGTTATGTTGCTGGTCAGATTGACCCAGAACAGAAGAGATGTCACATGTCATCTGCATCACTACAGAAAACAAAACAAAAAAATCAAAATTATAAAAGAAAATTGTAAAATAATCAATGCCAGTGTTTCTGACACTTTTGGATGAGTAAATTTGCCCCGGGTCAAATTAACCCAGGAGCATAATTGGTGTTCCTGGAAACCAACATAACAGGAGGGTTAAATTGAAAATGACACAATTTTTTCTTAAAGTAGTCTCAGTGCAAATATCCAATGTGTTTTCTATGTTCTACTACTATGTTCTGGAATTTTGCCCAGACTGTCTTGCAATTTGAAAACATAAATCTTTTGTTAATCAAAAACAATTTTCTTTTCTTGCTAAATCCCTTCCCCCAATTTTCTAAAGTAGACGTTGAAAAGACAGGATTTCTTTCTGTTTTTCTATTACTTACTTAAACTCTGAGTTTGAATGTAAGCTCTAAAACTTAATAAAGTATAGTTAAAAGTCCAAAATGTATGCCCTGCTTCACATTATCCAAAGCCATGCAGTGGGACTGGATTGGAGTGTTTGCCGGTGTGGTTGCGAGTGTGTTTCAGAGATAACACAGACGGATACATAGCTTCACACCTCTAGGCAATTTAGACTCACCAGTGAACCCCTCTTGTGTGTATTTGGATTGGATACTCCATCTGGATAAAACAAAAAACACGCACACACACAAAACCCCACAAAAAAGCATCCATATAACATTCTTCGGATAAATCACGTTCAAGGTAAGCCTCGTCTACTTGAACTTAAAGCTAAGAAAAATGCTTCAAATACTTGAGATGCAAACATGAGGAAAGGGTGAGGTGAGGCGCTAGAGAGAAAGGAAGAGCCAAAGCGTGTGCGTGCGTGTGTGCGTGTGGCAGCAAGCGAGGGGAGGGAGAGAGAGAGAGAGAGGTGGTGCAGTTGAGCGAAGTGAGCCTGGAGTGAGTGGGTCGACAGAGCCGAGGTGACAGTGGAGAATGGAGAGGAGCCCGTCCGCCCGGCGAGCTTTGACCGCGGCGAGCAAAGGAGAACCCACTCGATCCTTTCTTTTTGGAGCAACTGCGCAAAAAGAAACCGGGAGGAATTAACTAGTGGGGGACGGGGGAGGGGTGGGGGGGCAAAGGAAAGGAATGGCTGATCCTCTGCGGAGGACTTTACTAGCGAAACTCCGGGGGAAGAAATCCAGGAAAGGAGCGACGGTCGGCGGTGGATACGGCTCTTCTGCTGCTGCCGCTGCGGTGAATGGGGGCCGAGAAGGTAAAGAAAAAGTTTTGCAAACGCAGCGAGACTCCGATGAGGCTCGCTCCATAGTCTTGTTCGCAGATCTGGATTGCATGCCAGAGAGAATGAGTACGTACGAGAATTATATTGACGGCGCTGTGGTGCAGACAGACGGGGTTATAGCAGTAGCGCAGAGTCGAGCAGCGCAGTTGGCCGGCTCACGTCCCCGAGAGCGAAGCCGCGGGGGCAGGGTCCGGGTTAATGAGGAGCTCCTGGGGGTCCCACTTCAAAGAGACTTGCCGTTTGGGGGGGATGCTTTTTGGGAGGGTGATAGGAGAAAACCGGGGCACAGGTCCGCTGACAGAGTCACCGCGGGTGTTCCACTCCCTGGACCGCATGTGCAGAGAAAACACTGCATTTCGGTCGGAGATTCAATCGGGTTTGGGGACAGTTCAAATCCAGTTTTAAGCAGAACGCAGGTACAGGCGCATGTAGGGGATGGGAGACCATCAGAGGGCCAGTTTAAAGGAGCTGATGGTGAGGTTAGAGAGCCCAAAGACAGAGAGTGCTCCCGGCACATGGTAGGGACTGTTTTGGCCGTGCGTGAAAGCAATGCCAACTGGAGTTTTGACAGCAGACCGACTTTGGAGACAAACGCACGAAATTACGCACGCGTGTGCCCAAACCGCATGTTAAAGAACACCGAAGAAAACGCCGTAATCAGAAATATTGAGAGCTACGATCCTGACTATGCCGGGGACGTTAGAGGTGGTCTACTGAGTCCCACTTTTTTCCCCACTGAGTTAGAAATATGCGACGTGAACATGGCATCCCTGTGCGCCACAGAGCCCTCACTCACATACCCTTTAGACAGCGAAGATGACGATTACTACGATAATGAAATTCTGCCCTTCTACGAAACAATCAGACCAATGACTGACGGTGAGAGAGCAGAGACTGTAGAGCTCACCCAGCCTGGTCAGGATAAAGGACAGGCTGGTGATAGTAACAGTGCTCAGGAAACAGACAGGCTTAGGAACCAGCTGAAAGAGGCTTATTACCTTCTTATCAATGCTATGAATGATATCAACATGGATGTCCAGCAGATCGGTGGTGTAACCGAGCAGCAGGCTACCTCATCGTGTAGCAGCCCGTCCAGGGACAGCCTGTGCTCCAGGTTGTCTTTGAAAAACAGGGACAGTGACTCTTGGTCGTCAGGAGAGGACCAAAGCCCTCAGCAGGTGTCAGACACCGACTCACTGCTGCTTTGTCTCACTGGGATTGTAGAGGTAGGACTTAAAGGCAGGCTGAAGAGTAAGAGCATGGCAAACTTGTCTTTCACCAAAAAACCTACTTTGTCACGCTCTACAAGTGATGGAGAGATTAGGTACCAGGATGCCTTCTCAGAGAGTGTTCAGGCTTGTGGAACGCAAAGTGCTGAAATCTGTGATGATCAAGAAGCTGAACCAGGTGAAGGAGGCACAGGAGCGGGTGAGCTGTCTGAATCTCGGATTTTCTGCAGTGCCGTCAGCAATGAGGAGCTGCTGCAAGATGATGGCGTTGAAGAAGAACGGGACGGGAAGCTGAATGAGAGCAGTGGCTCCATCAACAGCATCACAAGTTCCTCAGACAGCAACACCGAGACGGCAACACATCAGGGTCACGACAACAAGCAGGAGCTGACTGAACTCCAGACACAGGTGGCCAACTCGGCCAACAAAGGTCATGGTGTCACTGTCAACAAGATGCAAGAGTGGATGCACAAAGGCCGCATGCTGTCTTCTGAAATGAAGCAGCGCATTGAAGGCTCATCTTTGCCCCGTGGTGGAGGCCAGAGCCAGGACCGGTCCTGTCCTCAGGTTAACCCAGGAGGCTGTAAACCGGGGACCCAGACATCCAGCCGAGCGGGTAAATCTGTCAAGGCCAAGTCACAACAGCAGCAGCAGCAGCCAGGTAGGACGGCTACACGGCATGGCCTCAACTCCCGTGGATCCTCTAAAACAGACAACTCTCACCTTCCTTCCTCCCTTCTGATAATTATCATCCTCCTCCACTCATAGTATACTCCTTCTGGTGGCGGTCCATCCCGCACTCCTCCTCTTCTGGATGCAAAGCAAAGGGACGAGACACCTCAGACCTCTTGCTTTCCTTTTTATTTTTTAAGACTCTAATCGGTGGTGGGCTTCTATCCTTCACACTAATTTAGGTGCATTTTAACACCAGATTAATAGCACATCAGGCCGTAGGTCGGATTACTCACAGCGTAGTTCAGTAACAACTAACTCACTCCTGGTAGAGCATTGTTAGTGGTGTTGGTGGTGGGATTTGTGTGTGTGTGTGTGTGTCTATTGACTGGAATGACATTTGATTATCTGATTATGAACATATCAAATGATTTTCTGATTGTGCTTAGATGACAGAGAAAACATCTGTATCATAAAACAACCGTTACCGGGTGACACGTGTTGTCATCACCCCTCATGCAATCAAATGCCAGATTAATCAGAAAGTGTCTGTGTGGTAAGCTTTTATTGGCATTTAGCAGCACAGGATGTGCTCTATGGATCAAAAACATGCCCATGCCTTTTAATTTCTCCTCTATTTTTTGCCTCCTGTGGTAGTTTCCTATGTTGCGGCGCATGTGTTCCAGCATGCCTGCCTGTGAAATGTGCGTGTGTGTGTCTCTGACAGTGTTTACCATAGTAAGACGATGATGTGCCATGTGTGCTGGGTGGTGTTGACTGTCAGTGTGCCGGACTGCTAGAAATAGTGTGTGATCCGTGAGGCCGCTCCTCTGTCGGCTTAGCATAGCTCCAACTTTACAGCTCTTTCCTCTCTGGTCATTTAGTTAAAAAATAAAGTCAGAGCTTTTGTAGATGTTAGTTTCCATGCACCCGTTCACCCAAATCTCATATTTTCCCCATTTTGTTCAGCTTTCCCAACTGAACTTTTCCACAGCTGTGGCCAGAGGAATCCAAAAGCAGGAGAGAAGCGACTGCAGTTATTTTCTGTGGTAGTGGTGTGTGTGTGTGTGTGTGTGTTTGTTTTAGAGTAAGGGGGCCTGGGCTGTCATCTTGCCTTCCTCCCCAGTCATTTGCTTTGGACAGCTCCATGGTAACTTGCATTTTAAAGAGACCTTGGATTGAATATTTAGAATGCCATTCCTGTTGTTTAACATGTTTGCATTGTGTCACTTAATTCGCCACCATGAATGAACAAAATGAAGAGTGATTAAATATTTATTAAGGTCAGCCGTGAGCTTATCTTGCCCTTGTGGGCCTCCACACCATACAAAGACCCATTTAAAAAAACAAAAGAAAGAAAGAAAGAGATGCCAAAGCTGCAAAGTTCCTGTTAAATGCTTTTTTTGGCCTAAAGCTCTTAATTGAATTCATTGGTAATCCTTGGTTCGTGGAATTATTTATGTATTTCTGACTTTCTAAAAATAGACCAGTTCCTCCCCTGTGAGTATTATTTGGAAATTAAACCTCAGCCTAAAATCGTAGCACAAAAATACTGTCTGAATTACACTATAGCTAATTTATTTTTGTCCTGACTTGTCCTTTAATTACTCTTGTATAAGAAAAGTGTCCATTATTGTGTGTCACTCCTTATGTGTGGGTGTGCGATATTGTGCACACAAGCATGCATTTGCACATCTATGCTGTGAGTGTGCATGTTTGTATTTGCAGTGTGAGGATTTATAGTTTTGTTGTGTTTAGTTGCAGTGGAGCAGCAGGTGTGCCGGCAGGCATTCAGTATCCAGGTGTCATGTTTTGGCCAGAACTGAGCTCAGGAGTGGTGTGTCAGTCAAAGCTGATATTGAGACTGAGCCATAGATAACACAAATAGAGAAGATTCACTCCTGGGAGGCAGACTGTTTATTTTTTTTTACTTCTTTTTAAGCCTTCTGTTCATTTGAGTCAAGTGTTTCTAAGTCCCCGGTCACACGTGTGTGGAAACCAGTCCCCAACTATCTGGCAACCACTTGTTGCAAGGGAAAAATGTGAATTTCCTGACTGGTTTTGAAGGTTGATGGCAGTTTACTTTGAAGGTGACTGTTCTGTTTCCAGTTTGTGTTGTATTTTTTCAACTTTTACTGTAGTTCATAAAGTAAACTGCAAGTGTTGTCTCCCACATAAACTATGGGTGACCATGGCAATATGCTAGCAACCAAAGCAATCATGGTGCAGCAGCCTCTTATCCACCAATTTCTCCTGGATGCAGTCAGTAACCTCCAACACTCACCAACTTGTCATATTTTTCCCAAGCAGAAAAATATAACAAGTTCAAATATGAAGCTGCAATCAGCAGGTAGTTTGCTTAGCTTAGCTTAATGCATTTAGTGAAAACAGCTAGTCTGACTCTCATGTACAAAATCTGCCTACAAGCACCTGTAAATCCCAGTAATCAATGTTATGTAAGGTCTATAAGAGTAGGCTATGAGATATGCTAAGCGATATCTTGTTTTTCATCAGGTTTTCTGATGTGATAATTTAATAAATGCACAGTGTACAGAGTAAACAAATGAACAGATGTAATGTTTTAATCAGTGAGCTTAAGTGATGCTGGTAAGTGAACTGTGGATGGGCAGATTCATGCTAGCTGTTTTCCCTTTGTTCCTGTCCTAAGCTATGCTAACTGCAATGTCATTACCTTTAGCATTAACATGAGACTGTTCACAATAACATTTGAGACCAACATTTCCTTAACTCCAGAACTGTTCTTTAAAAGAATAACATGTCAAGCATCACATTTAATATGCTGTGAACTAGGTATACTGTTTAGCATTGCTTAACCTGAATTCCTAACTCCAAAGCTTAGATGGGAGTGCAGGTGTAATATAATATTACTCGACTGCTGTCAAGTCATGTCAGAACGATGCGGCGTTTGGTTTCTGCATTATGCCAGAAACCTTGTTACAGAGCTGCTGGGTTTTTCACAGTGATTTGTCTTGTCTGGTGTCTGTACGTGGACAGATTTATGGAAGATGGTAGCTCTAAAGACAGATCAGGTGATGAAGGAGAAACTTGAGGCATCTGGGTTCATTCCTGGATGATTTTATGAGTTGTGTGAGTCAGATGACGGTATCTGCTGCAGAGGTGGGGCAAACATTAAGATGAGGATGATCACAGCTAAACAATACTAACTACAGTGAAAATTAAAACTAATGACATTTGAAATAAATGCCATTGATCATACTGTTTCAATGCAATGGACATCTTTGGTCCCTGGCATTCATGGGGAGGATTTTGAAATGTTATGTTAACCTGTACGTTGTTGGGCTACGTTAAAGTCTTTCTACCAGGCACGGTCAGTCCAACTGCAGGTTATCAGCGACATAACAATCTGTTGATTGCCTGTGAAGCACAACAGCAGTCAAACTGAGGTTCATTCAAGGCCAGATAACAGATGATACCATAATATTGACAGAGAATGACTACAGATCTCTGGTAAATGTTGTGGGTTGTTAACTTCTAGCCAGGTTTTCTTTGGGCTAGTAGAAACCTGAAATTAAGACTGAAAATCTATTTTTCTAGAGTGAGCTTGCCAAGAGAAGGGCAGACATTTAACGTGACACGATGTGTCTGAAGTATTTAGGTTGAAGAATGTTAAAGGCTTTTATGTAGAGCACCAACTGATATAGAAGTTTTAACCTGATTCATGATATTTGATGATATTTTTCCGTGGTATTTTAAAAATAGGATGTACCAATATATCAGCTGAGATTTTTTTTCAGAAACACAAACAACGAACAAATTTCCCTAACATCTGTCATGTGTTGTTATTTTTTTTTTAATGGTTTACAATCTGCCTGCCTCTGCTTATATCGGAGAACAAGCAACCTCAACAGTCATAACAACGGTGTTTCTAGTGTCATTTCATTACTTTTTAAATATCTATTTATTGGTTGTTATAAATGGTAATAACAAGAGATATCGGCTTGCCAATAAATCAGGCTCTACTTTTATGTAGGGGCCTTTGAAAATGTTCTTCTGTACAAGGGCTTCCTGCTCCTGAAGGTTTGAGAAACCCCAGTTTAGGTGACAGAATGGGGGACCTACACAAAGAGGCAGGTGGTTTTAATGTTGTGGCTGATTGGTGTAGATTGTAATAATTAGGTGGCAGCTTAAGGGCTGAAGAGCTTTCCTGAAAGGCCTTTCGCTTACTTTTAGGGACTTGTCTTAGGATTGCAAGTGTTTCAAGCTTAATTGGGTAATTATCTTACAGCGTCCTTCCTCGGGGGCATTTGATCAGTTTTTCTTTTAAACAGAAGCAATAAGACAGGAAAACAAGCACTACATAGAAAAGATTTTGGATTTCAAGCCAGCATACCGAAGTGGAAGTGGCATTAGGAACAGGCTACGATGCCAGGACACCTCAGCAGGATACAAGTGTTGACATGTGATGCAACCCTGGATGATCTCAGCGCTGCCTGCCTGTAAAAAGAAAAATCTACACCAAGAATCATCATTAGCATATGAATGAAGGTCAGCAGTAATCTATGGCACACCGCAAAAGATTCCCTCTGAAGGAGGCTCTGAAACTGTATTCACAACAAAGTTTTGTCTGTATGGAGGCGAGAACTAGCTGGTGTGTTTTGCACATATCAAAAGAGGAGCCTCTATAAAGAAGGAATTTAGGGAATAAAAGAACAGCCTATGGGAAAGTGGATCAAGCGCTTTGTCTTAGAGAAATGATTCAGCCACTCAGAAGATTTAGGCATGAATATAATTGGGTCTACTGTCAGGCTCATATGGCACAGGTCCACAGCAACCCATCAAATAAATAAGATTTTTCTTTTTTCCTTAGGAAGGTGCATTCCTTGTAGCACCTCAGACAAACACGACACTCCTTTCAGTGCATGCACCACCTCTCCTTTTCTCTTAATTTCCACCCACAGACATGCACCCGTGTACCATCTGTCACTTTCAGGTCAGAGGTGTGATTTTTTTTTTGCCTTACAATGAATACATTATCTACACACAATGATGGCAGAGGCAGACAGGCTGTGTTAGCTCTGGTATGGAAATATTTTGCAACTGTGTGCTACTAGAGGAAAAGAGCTGTTTTTCTGGAAGGCTGTCTTGCTTTATGTGGCAATGTAAGTGGGAATGAGTGAAAGGGGCTTATTCACTAATGCTAATTTTCACAAGACAAAAAATCTTTCCCTACCTTACTTTGAATAAACAGACTTTAAACTAAGAATTATTTTCCAGGTCTGTTAATTTGTACTCTGTAACAGAAGGCTGTAAAATGTTGGTGAAAGATGAAGCTGCTGTTTTGTTGTTTCATAATGCGTTATGTAGTAGTATGATGGTTATTTCAGTTGCTTCTAGCACGACTCAAAAAGCAGTTGGTAAGCCTGGCCAAGACTCCTCAAAAAGCAGTTGGTAAGCCTGGCCAAGACTCCTCTAGCGATTAATAACCCACGGCCAGTGGTCACCTTCAGGGTGGTTGTCATAAGGTTTGGTAACATTCTTGCTTCAGGAGGAGAATAACGGCTAACGATGATAGTGTTTTTTTCATAGTTCAGTACAGAGATAAAGGACATTAAGCTCAAGACCCAGTCATCATGAGGAATGGCTTATTTATGGATGCAGTTAACAGTAATAGCCCATTTATCGAGCATGAACATTAAAACAAAAGTAATGGCAAACAAACAGCTAAAAATATAAAGCTTATTTTCTATATAGCAGTAGGTACAAAGTATAGAAACAGCTTAATGCTGCTAACCTTCTCTGTAATTTTGCAGGCAAATTTTGCAGACAAATCTGAGGATATTGTGGTAGAAATGCTAATTCCTAAAATTAGATGCATCCTTGCATCTCTTGTTCCATCAGAAAAACAAACGTTTTCTGTTCATTTTGATATGTTTTTGACTCATTTGGCACCCTAAGTGTAATCGTGGTATGAAGATTGTCATTCAAGGAAGGCAGACCCACAAGTTCCTTTGTGTGTTTAATATCAAGACTGAATGTTCTGCAGTTCAAATACTGAAATGCTGGTGTAAAAAAGTTGCGAGGAAAAGGCAGGCAAGAGTGACAAGAGTGAAAATGGCTAAAGTCTCACTTATTAAGTCAACGCAGCAGGCTGCTGTTTGCCAGGGCGAGGTGTTACTCATGTGAAGGAGTGTGACAGTGCGAGGAGACAGCAGCCTGGCTGTAAATCTGGAGCTGTGGTCTGGAATGCTGTTCATGTCAGAACTCGCTTCCTCTTCCAGTTATGAAAGACCCCTTAAAGAAGATGGCATGCTGACAAAATCTTTGTGCACAACTGTCTCACCTCTCTGTAGTCTTACGGTACCAGGTTGAGCACACAGTGAGCTGTGCAGCTTTGGATTGGTCGTTATAATCGTTCCTCCATTCTGCCAAAATGTTCCTCCCATCTCATATCATGTCTTTTCCACACCAGTAATCCTTTTCTTGCTTTTCCTACATTCTATGTGTGTATTCCCATTTTTTGAAATTCATCTGGTCAATTTAAAGTTTTTCATGCGAACTAACAATTGTAGCCTTAAGAGGCTGATGTTTTGAACATCTCGTGGTGCTAAAAAATCCTTTTTGAAGACCACGCCTTTGTAAACTATAGCTTACAGTCGGTGCCTTCATTGTAGTGTACTTTCTAAAAGGTTTCCCCTCATAAATTTCCAAATATAAGTAAAAAGACTTCTTGCAGGCTCAGTTGAAAGGGTAATAAGGAACTGCCATAACATCTTAATATAAACCATAGCAGATTAGTAGAGGCTGGCTGCTTAGGTCTACGCATTAACTCGTGGGGCTCAGTGCATCACCACTAGCTTAGTACACTTTTGTCTTTCTCCTGGCAGTCAGCACAGGCTAGAACTACTAAACTTCAGGCCCTTAAAGAGTCCAAACCAGGCTAACGCAAACATGTTGCTGTTCCAGACACAGTAATAAAAAAACTACAAAAACTTTACATCCTATAGCAGCGGTCCCCAATCCTTTTTGCACTACGGACCGTCTTTTGTCTGACAATATTTTCACAGACCTGCCTTTAAGGTGTCACGGATAAATACAACAAAATAAAACCAACCGGTACCAAAAAAAACAAAGATTTATTGATTTATACATAACACGGGAAAAAACCCAGGGAAATCGAGTTAATGATAAAAACGATTTAAAAAAATAAAAAATGTTATTTTTATTGTTATTAAAAAATAACGTTTTTTTAATAAACCGGTGGCCCGAGAGAGGGCCTCCTCTCGTGGCCCAGTACCAAACATTTTACGGACCAGTACCCGGGGGTTGGGGGCCACTTTTAATTGAAATGAAAGAGAAGAGAGAGCGATGTGATTGGTTTTCTCCAAGTTGTTATTTCTCCCACTTTTTTCTTGGTGAGAGGAACTACATAATTGATGTTTATGGGACAACAATTGCTTTATAATGGCGTAGATCACTGGAAAGGCGGGAGACACTGTTCAGAGATCCTGGTCGACTTCCAGGGAAAAGCAAATGCTGTGTCTTTGTCCTAATGTCAAGTTTGTTAACAATGATAATAATAATAATGAGCATGAAAAACTTTGTTTACCAAGTAGAAGTTATGGCATGTGATTTTAATGTCCTCTCTTAGATGATATTTATACTACAGTCAAGTGTGTATATACTGTTAAAGTCAATTTTGT
The DNA here is from genome assembly GCF_018398535.1 of Haplochromis burtoni. Classification (NCBI taxonomy): domain Eukaryota; kingdom Metazoa; phylum Chordata; class Actinopteri; order Cichliformes; family Cichlidae; genus Haplochromis; species Haplochromis burtoni. Next base: position 764,427 of record NW_024582414.1, read on the forward strand.
AAAGTGAAAATGTTCTCAAGTCTATAATTTACCGGATAGCCTGACATGCATGGAAATGTATTTCCTTGAGGAAAAGAGATGTTGTCATTATAGCATGCGGAGGGGCTCGTCTGCTAGCTGCTGATGATCAAAACAGTCTTTTACACGAGTCTGCTGTACAAGTTCAAGCAAGACCCTGCCCTCAGCACCTCACTCTCCCTGTCACACACACACATGCACACACACATGCGCACAAGTTGTTTTTCTCCGGCTGCATCTGCTAGCAACCTTTGTAAAAATAAAAGCGTGGCATTTGATTTACAGGCAAAGGTGTTTTTTGATTGCTTGGAGAAAACTTTCTTGCAGTAGCTCCTTTGTTCCTTTCTTTGGGCCATCGAGGCACTGAGTCATCTCTCTATTATTTGGCTTTTTTACACTGTGCACATATCACCATCAGCCTCTCCACACGTCCTGTCCTCTTTATTTTCACAGCTGTAACACCAGCAATTATCACATCTTTCCATCTCCTTTTTGAATTCAGAACCCACACGTTCTTGAAGCTCACATGAACTAGGATCCTAAAGATGAGGTTAAAAAAGCTGAGGTGCTGCAGGGGATTGTGGTGGTGTGATTGAAAGTTTGACTTTGGGTGTAAAAGCTATTTAACGATGGTCCGTCCAAAAGTCATAAAGCAGAGAAATCAAACGAGACAAATCAAAGATGTGGCTTCAAAACACAGACGAGAGAGAGAGACGAGATGAAATCTAAAAGCTTATAGTAAAATATCACATTTCCTCACCTGTGGTTTTTTGATACAGATGTTTTCTTCATCTTGTCACGACATGAACAGCCTGAGATCAGTTCCTGTAATTCAATGCAGTTAAGAAATTACTTAAATGATAGTGATCAGGATGAAAATTAGTTGTCTGCTGGCATGGGGCTGTAACTCTCTTCACTCTTGCTTCCCTCAGCTTTCATTGAGAATGTCCAGACCTCCTGTGCTAATAGCCGAGAGGCGGGCAGGACCAACGAGAGTTCATCATGGAGGCCACAGCTCACCACCATCACTGTCTCCAAGAAGCGCAACTGGTTGCAGCAGAGCTCACTTGGGAAGAATCAGTGCACTAAGGATGAGCTTCAGGGAATGCTGGGAGCCGACGAGGAGGGCAGCCAGGGTTTCCATCAGCCACTTCCTTCTCCTAGTCCCTCCCCAGACCATCTGAGGCCCTCAAGGGGAGCACCCCCTAGGCCGGTTCGCCTGCAGCTGCCGCAGGTTAGCCTCGAGGTCTCTCTTTTTAAAAGGATGAGCTATAGATCAAGCAAAAGTTGGCCAGTTAGCTTAGCTAAAAACACAGAAACTGGGGAATACAGCTAGCCTGGCTCTATCCGAATTCATTTAAGGCTACAAACAAAGAAATAGTCCCAAAGATAATGTGTCATAAACCCACAAATGATATAATAAGGTAATCTGAGAATCTGAAACTGTGTAGCTAGATGCTTCCAAAGTTTATTCTAAGTTGAGCTAACTAGATAAATAAGCCTAATTTCCCATTAAGTCTTATACTAATGCAGAAATGCAACCAGCAGTTTTCTGGCAAAGTTTAACAAGAAAATGTGTCGTTTTAGGTCAGCGTTAGTCCGGCAAAAGTGTCTCCTCACCCTCATAGCATGGACCCAGCTGAGGAAAACGATGCAGATGACGAAGGGGAAATTTGGTACAATCCCATACCTGAGGAAGATGAGCAAAACAATTCTGATCAACGTTCCCGAGGGCTGACCGCCCCTCCTCGAGCTGAACCCCAGAGGGGGTCCAGCAAAGGGACTGATTTGGTTCATGGTGGCAAGTCCCTAGATGGATCCAGCTGTGGTGGGCCAGAGGCCCTCGTGGAAAGCCTCGGTGGCGGTTCAGGAGATGCAAGTCAGGGGAATGCTGTGCATTCCACAGAGGTACTACATGCGCACAGGCAGATGTTCGCGTGCAAACCTCAGGAGGAGGGGGGGCCTTCCAGCAGCAGACCCACAGGTAAGGCAGAAAAAAAAGACACCCACACCTTCCCACATTCTAACTTCACTTCCTGCTTTTCATCAGCTTCTTTACTCACTTGTTCCCTACCAATTTTCTGTGGTTGATGCTTGAAGGGCAATTACACTCTTTGTCGCTTTGCCAGTTTCTCTCGGCAGATTTTTGCAGTTGTGCACACCTTGAGCACTAATCAAAGTTAGTGTTGACAATGTTACCAGTCAACAGATAAACAGACTTTTTTAAGCTCAACATTTTTCCCAGCTCTGTAAAGGCTCTGCTTACAAATAGAAATTCTTATATCATCTATAAGTGCTGGAGTGTGTAATTTTAAAAAAAGGTGCACTAAGAGAGGCAATCTGAAATTCCTCTCAAAATCCTATTTAAGTTCATTTCATACCAACTGGTCAAGATCACAAATAGGTTAAAGTGATTAAATTGAATTTAGCGCTGCAACCTTTCATCTAAATTGTCAACTCAAGGTTTTAAAATCTCCAGTTTTCAATTAACATAAGTCAAAAGTTTGTAATAAGGAGCCAGACAAGGAGAGTTTCTTCTTCTTTCTCTTTTGATCGGCGCAGACAGGAGCCACGGCTGTCAAATCTCATCGCTGCACATCAGTGTCCCTCATAAGTTAAACTTAGACAGACAGAGGAATTCATTCCTTCTGGCTAATTCATTCCTGAGAGGAAAGAATATCAATTTACTTGTTATTCCAGCTAATACACACACACACACTGTGAAATTTGTATATTATGGCTCATTGAAACACCTCTCCTACAGAAAACAAATTCAAGACCTAAAGATTTATTTGCAGATATGAATGAATCATAGCCTTCTGTCTTTTTCACTTGCTGCGCTTTTTATTTACTCGTGTGTTTGAAAGTCATTGACAACTCTGCTCTACAGCGACGACATGATGATGACAGCCAGCACACGGCTCCCTGTCTCTTAATAAGCCCCGGTCTGTTTTTTCTAACTTCCGACTTTTTGTTCTCTGTGATGTGGCAACATGGTAGTTTCAACCAATTGGCACATCTTGAGCTGAGCCTATAATTACAACTTTTAACAACTCTTTTCTGTGGCACGCAACAGCCATTTTTTTCTAGCTGTGTGAGCACAAAGACAGGCTAAATGCTTTGGGTTTGGAAATCTAATGCTTCAGCTTTAGCGTTCTCAGCAACAGTTCCACAGCAGGGGCGAAGGTGTCTTAACAAGCTCAGCAGAAACTTTTCCCTCCACGGCTACGCCAGCTTTTTAAGAGTTAAAGCCATGATCACTGAGACGCTGAGCTCTCGGTGAGGGCTAACAAATGTGCTCTTGACAAGGACACAGGCTTTGATTGGCGTATGATAAACTCCTTCATCCTGGCTCTTGCTGACATCACATGTGGCTCAGCAAAACTCTCTGCCCTGAGAGGCTTTCCTTGTAGGATTAGGATTAAATCAGAATGAGGCTCAGTGTACCAGCCCAGGAAAAGCACTAATCATGCTGCACTAATTAAATGTAAGCTTCTTTTTTTGGTGCACCTTTCGTTGTCAGACCCATTGTGCCATTTTGCAGTACAGAGGAAACTGGATAAGCAGACGAGTGGACATAAGTGGAGGCCGGACTGCATTGTTCAGTAGATTTTTTTCCAATGTTCGGCAACATGCTACTATTCAAAGACCTGTTCCTCATTTACATCCCATAATGCAGTTTGGGAGCAGTGAGTAGAAAACGAGACAAGAGAACAGCAGTGTTGTCCCCCCCCCCCCTCCTGCTCCGGAACTGCCTCCCTCTCTGCTGCCTGTTGACTTTGCAATTGATTCCTGTGGGTTCGTCGACGCCATCCCACACTCCGCCGCAAAAAAAGAGCAACGTGCTCGAGTGCGTGTCATCAGAGAGGAAACACTCACCCGCTACTGGTTGATTATTCATTGTGGATGCAGTGGGACTTTTAGTTTAGCTTCACTGTCTTTCCTCATCTTTAGTTAGAAACCTCCTCTCCCTTCAGAAATTGCTATGTGCATTAGGGCTGCAGAATGACACCGCACTCCTCCTCCACTTTAAACTGGTAGGCAGTGTTGGGGGATGGTGGGCAGCAAAAAGGGCAACAGCTCGCCTTCAATTCACCCACTGTTCCATTCCTCAAAATAAGCCTAGATAATGACCAAACATTGTTTCCTGGGTGAGTGACCTGCTTCATCACTGACCTCAAAACGCTAAGTGCATTAGTCTGTGTTATAGCACACAATTATCAGTAAGTATCTGCTGAATCTGGAAGAATATTGATTAACATATTACTTACTTTGGCATTTTATAGCTTTGAGGGAAACGCATCGGCACTTTTTTCATGTGGTTGCCGTCGATTGCTTGCAGCCGTTCCCCAATTTTGCAGAGTCGGAAGATTGATTGATTACTCTCAAACCCTTCAGGTCAACTTAGCTGAAAGATTGTGAACAGGCAGAAATGTCTAGCTTTAGAAGTGTTGGTAAGCACATTTCTTTTCTGCTGAACGGAGCCAGTTGAAGTTGCTTTTTGTTACCTGTTTTCAGTGTTTATTATAGATTGTGTGTAAATGTTTGGCATCACCGCCATCATGTTGAATATTGGTTTGTGGTCCAGAATTCTGAATCCCAATACTGACCATTTTGTCTTGCTTATTTCTGGAGTTTACAGAGACTATATTTGGATAAGAGGGTTTACTGTAGCATCAGCTGTTGGTTTTTGAAGAGCGGTTTTGAAGCCTCAGCTTTACCATTGTGACCATTCCCATCACTCCCAGCGTTATTAAAAATGTGGTCTTGGACTCCACATTTTAAAGGGCTTAGACGTAATGGGCTTAAACCTCCTCCAACATAGTTATAGCAATTTGTATGTTATTGTGGCTCTTTATAGGTAATAATATGTTTAACTAAACCTCAGCAAAGACACGTTTGTTGGTAGTAACATCACTATAACCGCCACCATGAGCCATATCTTTTATCACATCTACTGTATTTGTGTTTAAGTTACCACGTAATGGGTTGGTTGGCCACATTTTCTAAATGTGCCCATGCCACTTACCGGTATGATATATTCTTTGATCTAGGATTTACAAAGGTTTTAACTACAAAAAAAAATAAAAAATCAAAGAGTGCTGCCCCAGACTTCTTCAGTCCAGCCTCTCTGTCACTCTCAACTTTTTTCATCTTTTCTGTTTTCTGTTTTCAATTCATTGTGAAAATGAGACCGTACAGACACCACTTTATCTGCCGGTTTAGAAATTTGACAGTCCCTTCATTGATTGAGTGTGAATAGGGGCATCTGTTGAATTAATGAAGCCGTGCAGATGTAGATGACTCTTTGCGACCATGGTTTTCTTCTGTTCGGCTGGCTGGTTCTTTTCCCTCTCACCGGATACACTCCAGACTCCTCGTGTGCTGCCTATTGAGTGACTTTTTGTCCATTTCAATGCTCTATTTGTATGGAGAATAATGATTGATGGACTTTGGGGGTGGTGAGCTTGCTGTGTTCCCAATCTGCTGTTCCCTTTAGCGCCTGTTTGGGGAATCTGACTTGAGTAGCACTCAGAATGGGATCAGAGCTATTTCTGGGGGATGTTTTGGTCACACTGGCAGTTGAGTTTGAGAGTTGGCCCTGGTTGCAAGTTACAGAGAGCTCACGCCTCTGAGCTGAAACTGGGAACCTAATCTATGCTGACGATTGCATGGTTGGGTCTGGAGGAAGTCAACAACTTTGTGAGGGCCGCACTTCAAAACCAGAACAGATTCCTTAGCCGGATGTTACATGTGAAGTTCAGGTCACATAGTTTTCTCATAGCTCTCTCTTTCTGCTCTGTTCTTCATTTCAGCACCAGAGCAGCTGTGGAAAACGTTTCTGGTCTCTGTTGTTAGGGGAGAAAACATTAGTGAAAGCAGAATTTTTATATACTGTAACTAAATATACATAAATTGGAGGTCATAAATCACACAAAGGTAGTTCATAAAGCTTTACGACTCCTTTCTAACTTGATTAGTTTTCTTCCAACTACAAAAATTCAAAACTTCAAAAATGTCCATCACAATTTTCCAGAGCCTGTGTAATGTCTTAATCTTGATAGTTTTTTTCCAAGCACAAGTCTAAACCAAAGCTCATATATTATATTAAAAGTAAAAAATCCTCACAAGGAATAAATTCATTGTATTGCTTCATAATTAATTATCTGACTCCATGAACACAGTGCTGTCCAATGAAATAATTAGGCTCCTTAAACAGGATAGCTAGTTTGAGTGTAGCGTTTGACCTTCTCTCACACTTCAGCTCCTGTTTGTGACCAAATGGGTTGTTTGTGTCAGCAGACGGTGGATGGTAGCTGGTGGCTGTCTTAGGCTTCACCTATGTAAATTTGAGTCACTGTGCTATACCTCTTGACTATCATTTTAATTTTTAAAAACTAGCTGAGTAAGATGTATTATTGGTATAAATTAAGATTAAATCCAGGTACGATTAAAGTCAGCTTTTGAACCACTTACATTATAAAGTAAATTATTTTAAAGCATGTAGGACCTGAACTGCATCAAGTAGCAACTCGCATAACCAATACCTTTAGCAAAATTTAGCGCTTCTTTGTTATTTCAACATTTGTACTGGTGGATATTTGAGTGATATGAAATACAATACTTACTTTTTAAAAGAGAATTTCTAGACCACTTTGCTTGAACCATTGCTATTTTTTTAAAACATTAAAAAACCCCAACAGTTACCAATCTTGGGATCGAGTGGACCATGAAGGATCCACCCAGTGCATCCACCTGGGAAAATAAGGGCCTATTTGTGGGCCACATTCAAAGGAACCTTTAAATTTGGACAGGCTTCATTGCCTTGCTATGCTGTAAGCAGCTTCCAGATGTGAAGGATGTAGCGCCTGAATTGGGATGCACAGTGTATGACTCAACTATACAGGCTATGCTAACCAAGCTTGCTAGAAGAGGTGGGAGATATAGCATATCGTAATATTTCAAGTACATTTGTGATAATTATATTTATGACAATGTTGAAGAAAAAAACCCACTGAATAATGTTTTATCACTTACCGGAGCTATCGTAAAGCAGCAGTAGCATTAGGGCAAACAAAGTGAGAGCTGTTTTCCATTCTTTTTTATCCAATGAGCTACTATCACTGAAGACTGTGTTCTTCTGCTTCTGTCCTAAATGGTAATAATTTGTTTGTTCTCTCACGCTTTGTTGGAGGTTATCATGGTGGCTCCCTTCGTAGGTACTAAATCATCATTGTATGCTGGCACGCTGCTTCCAGTCAGTGTGAACTCATTGTGTTCCCATATCATTGATAACCACGGCATTATTGTGGACAGTATGGTACAGCTCTAGTTGCTAGCTTTAGTTGATAACGTAGCATTCTGCCCTCTTTTCCAATAATGGTCACTTCTAGGCTTCCAAAATATGGTGGCTGCCAAAATGCTAACATTGAACTTTCAAAAAAAAACCTCCCACAAGTGAAATGGTCATTTCACGGTGGCTAAGTCCATGAATGAAATTTAATTCTGATGCTTGCAGCGGCACTTTCTCTCATTCTTGCTTTAGCTGTGTTATCCGTTGCTATCAGATCACTTGGTCTCTGAGTAACGTTCTTCACTTACCCTATGTGATGAGCATTTGATATTTTTTTACTGCATTTACTATATCTGTGCAGTACATGGGGTTTTTTTTGTTGTCTATTTTTAGATAAAAAAGGAGTTGCATGTCAACAGTTACCACATATCTTCTAGTATGTTTTTCACTCGAGGCAGTGTAGTGAGACCGATGTGGCTGCAGGCTGACTAGAATTAGCAGCCTCTCTGTCATTTGAGTTACAGCTGAGGAAGAAAAGGCCAGCAGCAGTAGGCGAGTGAGGCTACATGAGGAGTGCTTTGGCAGGGGGCCATGTTGTGCTAGCGAGGAGGACTGCATGCTTGGATATATTAGCAGAGGTTTTGTAACCATTGTAATGAAACGGCCCTGCTCCTGCAGCCGCTGAAAGGCCTTCCAACACCGAATGATTTGGAGCCAAGGGGGAGAGGAAGCGGCTTAAAGCTGAGCTTCGGTCACCGGGTAAAGAAACTACAGGACAAGTATGCCATTCACCAGTTTATTTACACTCCCCTTGTTTGTTAGCACAACCTGGTCCTTTTTGTTTCAACAGTTAACACATGCACATTTGGCAGACGTGCTTGTACGGGCACATGCACTCAAGTGAATACCAGCAATTTTACAATCTTGAACTCCAGATTATTGTCTCCCTCCAAGGCTTATCAGAGTATATGCAGAGCAAATAGTCTCTCTCATGTTCACTGTCAGACACACACGGCTAATACACAGTCTCACATTCTTGCCTGATAATTGTTTAATTGCAAGACACTTCATATTGTCTCGCTATTATTTCCATCTTGGTTATCTTATGTCTGCTGTCAGGTGTATTTGGCAATGAACTGTTTTTCCCTCGCATGCACCCACACCCTACACTCCCTATTCTTACACCTGTCTGGTGCCAGTACTGTGATAAAGCATCGCCATAAATTCCTGAGCTTTGTTAAGAGGTGTCAGTGGCCGAGGGCAGCAGGATCAGGAAAGGCATGTGCTTATGCGTGTTTTTATGAAAGCACTCTTGCTTTGTGTTACAGTAATACGGTGGGTGCATGTCCATGATAAAATGTTGGAGGTTGACACAGTTAGCCAGCTCAGGTGTCCTCCAGAAGAATGCAGACCTTTTGCCCTTTGACCTAAGAACATGGCCCTGGAGGGCTGGGTGTCAAGTCATCGCCCCTGAACCTAAGCTTGTGAGGTGTCACGTTACCCTGCTGGCTGCTGCCACAAGGCCAGAGGCTACAGAGGACACAGCTTTCATGTGTGTGTATGTGCCACAGTCACACAGTGCAAGTGTTATTACCTTTAGGATTAGTGTGTGTTGCCTCGGTCCATGTTGATTATCCAAAGAATGTGACAGCAGCAGAGAGCTGATGATTCTCGCTCTAGAAGGTGAATGCATTTGTTAGTGAGGTAAATGAGCTAATGTAGGTCATAAAACGTGGGTGCTGTGTTTCTACTGTCCTGTGTTTTAATTCAGCAATGATGCAACAGCTGTCCTTACTGCACTGGCACAAGTTCAATAATTACTGGGATGACAGTTTGATTAGAAACAAACGTTTTCATTCAAATTCAAAACTCAAGACGTGTGCACGGATGCCGCGTAAAGGTCTGTAGCTAATATCAGCTATCTGTGTTAATAACACAATGCCAATATTTCACTTTTAAAAATCACTGATATTATAAACACTAATCATGATGCTCCTACACAACTATTAAAATATCCTTGTTTATATAATCTTGCTCAGATATTTCTCATATTAATCTTTTGATGCTGGTGCATTTTGCCTTCAAGCTTAACTTGAACATGTTGAGGCTGCCCAAACTAAGAGATTAGCAGAATCTACAATATTATAATTAATGTAATACCATGTTTGGTTCTAGTAGTACAAGCATTGTCTGGACAGCAACGGTACAGTTACTTTCCTTAATCAGATATATGCTTATAACAAATAGCCATATGCCCATTTTAGCAAGGATATTGCCTGACATGTGTTGTTTTCCTGTGGCTGTATTGTTACCACTTTAAACAAGAGACAGGATTGTTTTTACTGTAAATTAAGTGACAATTCTCAATGTTTATGTACAGTCTGTATTAAATGCATGTTTACCAAATACAAAAACCCGTGGGTTCAATCCAATACGGGTTCTAGTTGTACTCTATCTGATCCGCACTGTAAATCAGATTATAAGAGAACAAAATAGTTTTTTCACGAGGAATTTCACTTCTAAACTCCTCCCAAAAGCTCTCTGTATACTACCCCTGATGTTTGGTGTATTTGCACTACCAGTGGTCTCCACCCGTTTTTTCCCATCTTAGAGCACCTCTATGTCTATTATAGGCAGGAAGCTGTGACAAGGAAGGCTACTGAGCTGGGCTAAAAGGAGTGTAAACATGGTTTGATGAGGAATGTGGGAGAACAGCCGTGTTCATTTTGTACATTCACCAGTGGGCTTGCCAGCCTTCCAGTCGTCCATCTAGACCTCGGAGTGCCTGGACAAGGGGTGCCTTTGTCCCTCATCTGTCGGCTACACCCTGCCCTGCTCCTGCCCCCCATCTTACCCTTCTCTCCATCCTGTTGCACCTCCTCTGCCTCCCTCTTTTCACCCGTGGGCCCTCACCCCAGAATAGCACAGCGGGTTCCCTCAGAAAAATAGAACTGGTGAAGTTGGCAGGATCAGGCGCTCTCTACTTCTTCCTCTGTTCACTTTGTCGCTCTCTCCATATTTGTTCTGTCTCTTACATCACTATTTGTTTCCAGAGTTTATTCAGAGAAAGTAATTAGCCATTCAAAACAAAAACTACATTAGTGGCTTAAACAAGGAGTCTCAACTCAATACAATATAGTGTGAATGGGTTGAATAGCTTCTCAGTGCCAACACTGAGGAGCTATTCACTCGTGTTGCTTAATATCTAGGCCAGATCTAAAAACACTCATCAAAAGACCTTCAAAAAGTAAATTCCTTCTCTGAATCATGTGTTTCAGCTTTAATCTTCCATGACCCATGCAGTGAGGTATCAGCTCTTTAGTTAAAAAAGGCAGGTAAGCCATGGAGGAAATCTTGTTAAAGGAGTGCTGAAAGCAGAAAATAGTTATTTAAGTCAGGTTCAAGCTTCCTGTAGGGCAGACTAGGCAGGATGCTCATAATTTGACATATTCCACTTTAATCACTCAAATCGTAGATGACTCTGTGTCAGCTCGTTCCGTTTTTTTGCCAGGTAGATTTTTGGGGCTTGGAAGATGACAGTGTGTTTGGCTGTGGGGGCCTGAATTCAAACCAATAGAAAGAATATACAAATGGGCTGTTGTCAGTACAAGAAAGTGTTCAAAATTCAAATGAACTATGAATCAGATTCCTGGATCTGAAATGGGTGGCTTGTGTTGTGAGTTCCTGATAGCAGAGCCTGCAGCTAATTCTTTTGGGGTTTTTGTCAGTCATTGGCATTTCTTTCAGATACAGTTAGCTATTTTAACCAAGAAGGCTCAGACAGACCCAGAGGAGAGAGAGGAGACAGAGCGACTGATGTTAGTACCAATGACTGGTAGGGAATAACTGTTTAAGTTTATAGCAAGTAAAGAGACCAAAAATGGTAACTGGTAACACATTAGCCTTAACAGCTGTGTCCGTATTGAACTTAAATTCTACTGCAAATTCTCCAAAATAGACCAAAATATTTGAATTATTTGCCATACAAGAAAATCATGATGAAAGCTTAAGTCCTGTAGACTAAACAGTGGTTGTCAGACACTCTATAGACACAGAAATCTTCATGTTCATTTAGACATCAAGGTAGGCGAGAGCTGCCTACAAGGTCAACCCCAAATGGATATCTTCCAGCTTGAATAATGACTGAGTAATTCTACCTCAGCCCTGAAGAAGCTGGTGTCTCCGGAAAGACATTTCCCTGCTTTTCTTTCTTTTGGAAGAGTAATGAGATTCCACTAACATTTCCATCGTGGTTAGTTGAATTAATACAATATATTGCAAAGAGACCTCAGAAAGATATTAAAATTTTTAATATTACATCCGTTTCAGCAACCCTTTTCATCATAACCGTTAATTATCTTGAACATAGCTTGGGTCTACATATATAGACTGTAGCTGTATTATAAAGTGCTGAAGTGTTTATATGAAGCGTTGCCTCCCATATGTGTCTGTCACTGGATTACTGGGTTTCATGTAAACCTAATCACTTGATGATGTGCTGTGAGGGTGTAGCACTTTCCTGTAAATTATGGTTCACGCCTTTGATTTTAAATATTTTTTTTCCTGTCTATATCTAAGTAAAATTATCCTGGGGAACCAGTAACCTAAAGAATTTGTGACTGATGGTTACCTGTCTATTTCTTTCAATACTACACAAACTCTGCACTCCCTATTCCTGCACCTGTATGGTACCAATACAACCTTAATGACTAAATAAACATGAAAATACAAAGAAAGAATAATCACATTTTCTCTTGTCCTGTCATTTCCTTTGTAGATTGTCTTGACCTGCCCAACACCGCCAGCTTTTCACCTCCCTCCAGCCCAAACCCGGCCAAGAAGAGCAGCTCAATCAACTGGTCGTTCCCAGACAAGATCAAGTCCCCACGTACCGTCAGGAAGATCTCCATGAAGATGAAGAAACTCCCAGAGCTAAGCCGTAAGCTCAGCGTCAAGGGGACCCAAAACAACAGCAGCAGCAATGGAAGCAGTCAGCTAGAACCGAGGGCCCATTCTCCAAAAGCAAATGGCAGCGGGTCAGAGGTTGTCTTGCAGACTTCAGGGCCTCCTCGGTTAGCTTCATCTGGGGGTGGGCAGGCTAGCCGTAATGTGATCTCACGCTACCACCTGGATAGCAGTGTGTCCACACAGCACAGCTTTTATAAGAAGAAAAGCAGTGGTAGCTCAAAGTCTGCCAGTAAAGGTGGCTACCTCAGCGATGGTGACTCGCCAGAGCTGGTGGCCAAATCTGGCAAACATGGGTCTGGAGAGGGGAAGGGAGGAAAAGGCAAGGATACAGAAGGAGGAGTTGGAAACTCCAGAATCAACGGCACAGAGCTGGACATTGATGCTTTCCGTCATTACAGCTTCTCAGAGCAGCCCAAGTGCAGCCAGTACATCTCAGGACTGATGAGTCTGCATTTTTATGGTGCAGAGGACCTCAAACCCCCACGTATTGACTCTAGAGATGTCTACTGTGCCATCCAGGTGGACTCGGTTAACAAAGCACGAACCGCTCTCCTCACCTGCCGAACGACCTTTTTAGATATGGACCACACCTTCAACATTGAGCTGGAGAATGCCCAACATCTGAAGTTGGTAGTGTTCAGCTGGGAGCCCACACCCAGACGCAACCGTGTTTGCTGCCATGGCACAGTGGTACTGCCTGCTCTCTTCAGAGTGACACGTTCCCACCAGCTGGCGGTAAAGCTGGAGCCACGTGGAGTTATCTATGTCAAGCTGAGTCTGATGGAGCAGTGGCAGAACTCACTGAACGGTGGTCCAGATGGAGACAGGGAGCCACAGGTGTTTGGTGTGGAGGTGTGGCGAGTGGTGGAGAGGGAAAATTCAGGACTGATGGTACCACTTCTTATAAGCAAATGCATCAATGAAATCGAGAAGAGAGGCTGTCAGGTGAGTGTAATTCTGTTCTCATTTTCCCCAAATAATTTTTGTCAAAAAAATAAGAATAAAAGTACAATATCTCTGTTTTGAAACATGCTTATATATATATATAGTCTAATCCTCTTCTCTAATGAGTCAGATTTATTTTTAAATAAGGCTGGTAATGTCCAATTTTAGAAATAATTTTTAAAATAGGAGGGAAAGAATGGCTGGAGGAATAATTCCACATTCACAGCATCTTTTTAGCTCCATGAAATGAGCACACACCCTGCAGCCATCAGGAAGGCTCAATAACCGGCATGAACTGAATGGACAGAGGAGACGTAGCACACTTAATGATGTCACGTAGTTTCTGGCTTCCTGAGGCAACTGGCTCTTTTATTCAGGGAAAGAGGCTCAGAGTTAAGAGGTTGCTGTAGTCATAGCAGGAGTGACAGAGGAAATGAGAGTTCATGAGGCCTTTGACAGCCAGCATAGAGAGAGCACAAAGAGGAAGAAGTGTTTCTCCTAATTAGAACTGAGACAGCAGCAATAATAACGTCTGACCACTGTTTTTGACTCATCACTCCAGAGGGGCATGCAAGGGCCAATGGTAGTGCCTTGCTTGCCCCTCTAGAGTGTTCTTGACTGATCTCTCTAGAGGGGCATGCAAGGTTCAATAGGCAAACTTTTGGTGCCTGTGCATTATATTAGACTCTGTCTTCTACCACCTACGGCAGTACAGCAGAAGTAGTAGCAGCAAACCTTCCAATTTATAATAAATTGGAGAAATTTATTCATTTGAGCTCCAGTAAACAGTTTTTTACTCTCCATCTCCAGTAAGCCTGTGGCTTAAAACTTAAGGTTGCATATTAGCAACACGTCTGAAAGCCTGACTGGTGGTTGAATTGCACTGACATTTAAACAGGAAGAGAAATACAGCTCTCAATCACCTACAGCTTCGTTTTAGTCTTCTTTTTTAACTTTTCACTTTCTGTGAGTTAGACAGTGTTAAAGTGCAGTGTTAAATTGGTTTAGGGATATTTGTGCGGTATACACAAATATAAGATGTGAGTCTGATGGTAAACACTGCCTCATTCTCTCTGTAATTCTGTGCTGTGATATCTGTCTCTGCTTCTCCTTCACTCAGTCTGACAGTGTTTGTCGTCTGTCCCTCGCAGCTGTTTTGCAGCCTTTGTTTCTTCACAAAGATGCAGAGCAGCCTTTGTACATGCTATCAGTCTGAGATCAAGTGTAAGGGCTCCTCCAGGCTGCAGGCAGATAGAGTTCACGATGAGGATGACACCAGATCCCAGAGGAATTTGCAGGTTGTGTCACCAAAGCACGTATGGCTAGATGTGTAGCATTGCGCCTTTTCAAATGGCTTCATGGAGACTTTCTCTCAAAGTCTCTTAGAATTGTGTGTCCTCTGGGCTTCTGCGAGATGCTGGTTGTTTGTGAGTGTTTTGAAAAGACTGCAACTCATGCTATGTATGGGAGCACTCAGAGTGCTTTAAAGACAGGGGGATGTGTTTTTAAAAAGAGCTTTTATACATGTCATATATGATGCACACAGATATTGGGACATGTTAGGAGCAGCTATTCAGATGCATGCCTTTATACAGAACAGAAGGGTTTTTTTAAACAGACTTTTCATTTAATCATTGTGACTTCATCTGTCCTTTAAAGGCAGTGCCTTGGAGCTTTCATACATAGATCTTGATTACGTAATTGTTCCATGAAGATTCTTTTCGAAAATGACAGTTTATGTCATCTAGCAGTGATGATATAAGCAACAATCTTACTTATGCTATCTTAACTGGTTATTCAGTTCTTAACTGCTTATTGATTCAGGGTTGTGGAGGCCGATCCCATGAGTGAGAGGCAGGGTGAGAAAGATTTTCTGATGCTGTTTTCTGACTTCCATTCTCAATGAATGAATGAATCGACAAGCTCTTTTTTATACTTGACATGACAAGAAAAACCCTTCTACAACTTGAGATGTACCTTTTAACAGCATTTTTTTTTTTGCTTTAAGTGATTTTATTTTCTCAGTGGATGATGGTAAATTTACACAACAGTCTTTAACTGTGTACTTCCTTAATACTTCCTTCAATCCACACTCGAGGCCCAGAAGCTGGAAATATTAAGACACTTTGTTTTGACACAAGTGTTGTAATTATTGTGGCTAAGAGACTCAATTATGAGAGCAGCATAAAGTTTACTACTTCATGTTCTCCCTATGCATGGATATTTCTTCTACGGGCATGCCGGCTTCCTCCCACAGCTCAAAGACATGCATGTTTGGAAAATTTATGTTTCTAAAATTTTTAGGTGTAAATGTGGGTGAGTGGTGGTTGTGTGTCTCTCTGTGTTAGCCATGTAACAGACTCGTAATCTGTCTAGGGTGTACACAACAATCTGTGATAGGTGAGACAGGCTCTATCATGATCCCGAATTCGACAAGCTGTTGTGAAAGTTTCGATCTTTTTGTGCTTTAATTATTAGTATTACTTAACATTGATTAATACTATGTCACACACATGAAATGTCAGTGGGTATTTTTCACAATTACTTTTATATTTTATAAACAAAAAAATATTACCGATTGCTGACTGCCTGATAAAATAATTAGCATATTAAGTTTTGCCCATGTCATCTCCCATCATGTGTGTGTCTTTGTATGCAGAGAATACGCCCACATAAATACCGTAAAGTCAATTAAATGCACTTTTCTTTCTGTCCTTTAACTCTTTGTTGTTTAAAATATTAAAGATATTCCTAAACCAAGAAAAAAAGCTTCTGAACCCTCCACATCACCTGGACATCATCTTTCCTCTGGATCTCATTTCTACATATAGGGTTGGCTAGTGGTGCCTGTTGTGCTGCCCAGAGGCCACAGTTCTTAAGTCCTTTTTTTGCTAACAGCTGTTCCCCGCCTGCACTCAGCTCTGCCCCAAAGAGAGAGCCTTCGCTTTTTTGTTTTTTTGTTTTTTTTTCTGAATGGCCTTGTTGTTCATTGTGCCCAGTGACTTCTGTTTACTCGCATACAAAGCCAAATCCCTGCCTAATCTGTCCTCCTCACTCCCTCTCGTGTGAGGTTTAGAAAAACGCTGCTGGACTCGACGAGGAGAGTTCACAAATAGCTGCTCTGGAGGGATGGGGGAGACATTATAGCGCTCCTACGCTGGAGCCCGGAAAGGCCGGCGGTGTGTGTGCGAGTGTGTTTTGTGAGGAACCAGACCCAACCCGCCATTCACAGCCCACTGATTTAACACGTTTCCAGGGCAACCACACCAGTTGGTCTGCTATGCCACATACCAGACAGACACATGTAGGAGAAATTATGGTATGTCTGTAGCCGGGCCTAATCCCAGCATAACAAGGAGAGCGCTGGTGCCGAGTTACAAACATCAGATGTCTCAAGTTTCTTTAGGTCACAGTCTGGAGCCTTAGGTAAAGAAACATAAATGCTTTATAGCTTAGTCCTTTCATTTTTAATGCTGAGCTGTCACTTGGGTTTTAGAAGATCTCAGTGTTTATCCATTCATTCATGAGGATGTCAACTCTAAGATCATTTCACTTTGCCAGCTAATTTAGTGTCATGTATTACTGTTAGGTTTCATAAAGAGAAAATGGTCCAGGAAAATGGTCCTCAACATGTTGTCTCCAGAGTGGGAGGTTAATTTTGCTTTTACGATACTGTGTTTAAGTCTTTACCGTGCTTTTGCAATTGTCAGTTTTGTGGAAATGATTTATTACAGCAGCAGAATATCATGAGAGACTCATCAGGCTCATGACTGTTGCAAATATGTTAGGATAATGTTATGTGGAGTGATGAGTATGCATAGCTCTGGGGTCCACAGGTGCACATATATAGTAGAAGTATAACTTGTGGTGGAATAAAACCTTTTTAAATCTTATTTTTGGTACAAAGTGACCTTTGTTGACTGATGACAATGATTCTGTACATGCAGTGTTTACGTCCTGGTGACCACTAAAGTAAAAGTTTATGAATAGCTTTGTGTTTTCTCAGATAGGGTTTTAGAAGTAACTACCTGGAGGTGTTGCCAAATTGCTCTAAAGAGGTGAAACTTGCATCTTAAAGTGTTTTTGACACAGTCCAGCTCAGGCAGACTGCCTGAACAGGCTTTTCTCCTTTTTCATTCCAGTCTATAAATGATCTAATTGTCTTATTACAGATGAAAAGTTAATAAGGGAGGAAATGCACATTTAGTCCCTTTATTCCACTAAGGGGTTTTGCAGTGACATCCCTCTTCCTCTGGTTTGACTGTCAATACATAGTGCTGGATTGAGCAGAGCTAAGACGCAGTAAGCAGAGGGCCACACACTGGACAGTTGAATTGAAGCATGAGACATAATAGTGACTTATATTGAATCCTTTAAATTTGGCTAAATGTGGTAAAATAGGATATTAGGCTAAGTCTTCATTAAAAAAAAAAAAGAACAAAAACCAAGAAGATTTACTCTTTCATTGTTAGTTTAAGGCACTTTTGTTTCATTATTTACTCCAAATGTTGTGTGTGCATCAATGAATGGGCTGAATGGAAGGATTTCTAACAGCGATACAAATATTTGGTGATTTAAAAACGAAATATTCGGATATACCAAACAGAATCAAATCAGATCCCTAACTTTTGATATGTGTAGTTATTTATTTAGTCATTTATTTACCCAGATCAGTTTCCCGTGTGTTGCCAAAAATGAAGGTACTCAGAGCTCTCTCTCTCTCGTGAACAAACTATGCAACATTAACACTCCTAAAATTATTGAAGGGTGTTTCTCTTCTTTGCTGTTTAAATTCTTATTTGCTGATGTAGATAGTTCTGCAAATAGCTGTGATCTGTCAATGATGCTGTCCTGATGATGAACTGGTCTAGAATTAGCTCCACTCTCTTTTTACTTGTGCAGCTAGCTCAAACTCTTAAGACCATGCAGACCTGCATCATTGACTTACTACCTATTTATATAATAATAATAATAATAATAATAATAATAATAAATATATATATATATATATATAGGCCCCTGCACGGTATGTACCACCGGCAGATAGAGGAGGTGGCTGATATCCAGAAATCCTACCAGTGGCTGGACAAAGCTGGACTGAAAGACAGCACAGAGGCACTAATCATGGCAGCACAAGAACAAGCTCTGAGTCACAAGATCCATAGAGGCTGGGGTCTATCACACCAGGCAAGACCCCAGGTGCAGGCTGTGTAAAGATGCCCCAGAGACAATCCAGCACATAACAGCAGGGTGCAAGATGCTAGCAGGAAAGGCATACATGGAACGCCATAACCAAGTGGCCGGCATAGTGTACAGGAACATCTGTGCCGAGTATAACCTGGAAGTCCCGAGGTCAAAATGGGAGATGCCCCCAAGGGTGGTGGAGAATGACCGAGCTAAGATCCTGTGGGACTTCCAGATACAGACGGACAAAATGGTGGTGGCTAACCAACCGGACATAGTGGTGGTAGACAAACAGAAGAAGACGGCCGTAGTGATCGATGTAGCGGTTCCGAATGACAGCAATATCAGGAAGAAGGAACACGAGAAGCTGGAGAAATACCAAGGGCTCAGAGAAGAGCTCGAGAGGATGTGGAGGGTGAAGGTAACGGTGGTCCCCGTGGTAATCGGAGCACTAGGTGCGGTGACTCCCAAGCTAGGCGAGTGGCTCCAGCAGATCCCGGGAATAACATCGGAGATCTCTGTCCAGAAGAGCGCAGTCCTGGGAACAGCTAAGATACTGCGCAGGACCCTCAAGCTCCCAGGCCTCTGGTAGAGGACCCGAGCTTGAAGGATAAACCGCCCGCAGGGGCGTGCTGGGTGTTTTTTAATGCATTGTCTTATACATGAATACATTAGTTCGTGTTCTAATATGTTTTACTACTACTTGTTACCAGTGGGAACAATTGAGATGGCCACCTCTGAATTGATATTTTAGACTTGTAGTTTCTGTAAGTTTGTTTGCATACTCTCTCTATTACAGTTAGATGGTAAAACCCACTGCTAAAGATTCATTAGCATAATGCTTTCTTTCATTGAGATTTAGGGGTTGTCGTGTTTTCCTCTTAGGATGCTGCAAGCTGGTTTGAGCCCTGGGGCTGTATTTTACCCATTTGTGGTATAGTGGCTAACCATAGCAAACTTTAAATAGATACTGCTGTTGACAACAGAGACTCAGTCTTCTGACTATAAAAGCTGAAACTACAAGCAATAAATGTGCTTTTGTGGTGTTCTGTAAATTCAAGCATTTGACGACTGGGCCTTATTAGCTCATGTTGGCTTTTGTTATCAAATTCTAGATTGATAAAGATAGACACAGAGACAGTTGGCTGACTTTTAAGGTGCTGTCTCCAACCATGTTTCAGAGAGTGCCAGTACTTTAGTGGTCATTCATTTCAGATTTATTTGTCTCGCCTACATTTCTCTCTTGGCTTTACTGGATAGCAGCCTCTACACACAAACATGCAATGTATGTTCAGAATAACTGGAAAAGGAGTGAAAGAAATAAACTATGGATACAGTGGATCCAAAATCACAATATAATAAAAAGTGCATAAAGATGCTAGTGTAAAGTAACTGAAAGTAGAGGGGAAAAGATAATATAGGGAACGTGTTAAGTTTAAGGTTTTCTGTTAGTCCAGCATTTCTTTGTTACATCAAGTCATCTTCCTGTGTCTTTAAAAAAGTGAGTGCTTATAGTGTTATTAGAAACATATACATTTTTGGTTTTTGGTCAGTTGTTAAATTGAGGCGCCCTTTTCTGGAGATAAAACAGACTGGTGTTTGTGACGTGTGAGTTTTCTGAGAAAGTACTTATGGCTGCCTTCCAGGACATTAGCTGAGTGCAGACGTAGAACTTGATCGATGAGGCTGTAAAAATGTCTATGTTGCTGTCAACTGTTTGACTCTCGAGCCATGCGTGTTTATTTGACCTACTTGTGTGTGTGTGTTTATGTTACCAGGTGGTGGGTCTCTACCGTCTGTGTGGTTCGGCAGCAGTAAAGAAGGAGCTGCGTGAGGCGTTTGAGAGAGACAGCCACGCTGTGGAGCTGTGCGAAAACACGTATCCAGACATAAACGTCATTACAGGTAAAATGATCACCAGGAAACAGAGAAGATGCCAACAAGGCATAAGATTACTAAACACACTTAGTTTAATTACAAGGGTGTTATTCAAACCTGACAAAGTTTCCAGAGAGCATTGGTGTGTTTTGGTCTGTTTATCTGTAAATTACCTTCTTACTTGTACTTAGCAGGATAGTTACAAAATGAGCAATGTATGCAGTTTCTAATTTAAAAAGAGACTGAACAGGATTTTTTTTGAAAACCAGTTCTTCAGTTTTCACTCACAAAACCCAAGTAAAAATCCACAAGTGACCATATTTGGAGAGGAATTTGAATTGCTAAGCTATGAGCTAATGCTCGCTTGCTTAGTTAGCAAGCATTTGTAGCATGAATATGTACATTACAAAGACAGTGCTACCTGCTAATAACCGCTAAATAAATGTTAGTCAAAAATGCAGTTTTACTCAACTTACATGAGTACATTTAGTCCCACAGCAATTATTTGATAGAAAATTACATCAAAAATGTTCCAGAAGGCAACAGATTACTTATAGTAGCTGAGGCAGCTATTAACTACACCTGCTGGTTCAATTCAAAACAGCCACACCCTTAATAACAATGGCAAAAATACCTTAATACAATTTAAACAGGCAAATTATAGACAAATTCACAACCCTGCATATGTATGGCAAAGCCAAAAATTCACGATAGAGATCAAAACATTTTTTTAACAGGACAATGAAAATGTTTATTTCTGCTGTAAAGTTGGGCAATTTAACATTTAATAATTTTCTGTCTGCCTCAAGTGGCCAATAAAGGAATCTCAGTTTTGGCACTACCACAATTTCTTACTTTTCCAATCCCTTGGAAGCTTAATAACTAAATAAAATGCCCACTTTTCTATAACAAGTTGCAGTTAATATTGAGTAAAATAAGGGTGGAGAAATGACTAAGGACTAAGAACAACTAACAATGAAGTTAACAGACAGCTGTTAACTGCTTCTTTAGCTGTCATTAAGTAAATACTAACCACAAACCTAAAACTGGCATCTATAATAGGCATCTCATTTAATCATTTGACATGTACACATGACTCCCAGTAAAACAAGAAAAATACAATTCATGAGAGTTTTTACTCATGGAACAAAACTAACAAAAACAAATGGGGTGTTAATGTAATGGAGTCCAGCTTCAGTATTGATCCACTGCAATAAATTTTCCTGAATGTAGCCATGGCGAATAGGTCAGCACCTGTGTATATCTTATAAGAATCTATGTGTGTGTGTATCAAATCCCTGCAACATAAAGATCAGTGTGAGAGGAAGGGCCACACACACACACACACACACACAAAGTCAAACAAATCAGATCATTGCACGCATTCGGACTGTTCTTTCAGTTTTTGTGCTTTGGACCTTGTAAATCACGTCAAATGTTGGGATTTTTATCTTGTCAAATTCAAAAAAGTCCCCCTGAAGCTGTTTGACTGTCCAACAAGCAGAACTGCAAACCTTACATTTATAATTTAAACGCCATTCAGATTCCTGTCAGCTGAATTTCTTTTCTGCTCTGTTGCTCCCTTGAAATGAAAAATGGAAACAGTGAGCACATCTCACAAAAAGAAACCCCAAAATCAGCTGTGGCATTGAATTGAGTATTACTTCTAAAAGTGTAGCAGATTTGGGGAGATGGGGAGGGGGCGGCAAAGTTGTCGAAAATGACTTGGTCATGATTTTTTTTTTCTTCCACAAAAGGAGGAAAGGACCATGGAAACCCCTGGGCATTTTAGGGGCTGCTGTTGGTTTTGGGGAGAGGCCCTGTATAGGCGTCGTCCTATCATGCCTGCTTTGATCCACATGCATTTGCATGGCAGGGCAAAGCACACAGTTAACAGTTGAGCGGGTTAGAAAAAAGGATTGTTGGTTTTTGCTCGCTGCCTAAATTTGCTCTGCCAGGCGGATTGCCATTGCAGATGGGTCTGAGTGAGTGGACGAGGACATAGAGAGAAAAAGAGCTGAAGATGAAGAGGTTTATGGTGTGTGCTTTAAAAAAAGCAGGGATTTCTGAGATATAGTGATAATAAGGTAAGAAAAAATAAAAGAAAGGATAAAAGGTACAGCAGATTAAAAAACACACAATAACAGGAGTTTTAAAAGCTGATTGTAGCATTGTTATATTACACACCCTGTTCGATTTCAATAGCCAACATACACAGAATAAAAAAACATATATTTTGCTCTAATTTTAATTCATAGTGGAAGCCTTAAACTAAGCTTGGAGTCTTTTGTTATGGAGTCAGACGAGAGGCTAATTAGCGAACAGCTAATGGAGCTAAGAGGGCTGGCGCGTCGCACAGCTAATTTAAAAATGGAGGTAGTGAAAGGGATTATCCAGGGGTCAGAGTTCAATCCTAAGCTTGCAAAACATGCTCCGCGCATGGCGCTCCATTGTTTCAAATCACAGTTCTTTGCTTCACAGTATGTTTCACAAAATGCTCACATTTCATTTCATTTAAAAACAGTGTACACTTTATTAGATACACCTTGCTGCTACTGTTAGTAGTAAAGATTCAACAAGGTGTCGAAAACATTCCTGATCCATATCGACACGATAGAGTCACACAGTTGCTGCACATCTGTGTTCTCATTCCACCACATCCCAAAGGTGCCCAAAGTGAGAGAAAGAAACTATCCCCTACCCCATCACACCACCACGACCCCGAACCACTAATACAATGCAGGACTGACAGACTGGTCCATGCTTTTGTGTTGTTTATGCCAAATCGTGGCCCTATGAAGCAAATGTTGTGGCAAAAATTGAGATTCATTGGAGCAGGCAACATTTTCCACTGTTCTGATATCTACTTTTACTGAGTCCATCTAAAGTGTCCTGTTCTTAGCTGACATGGGTAGCATCCTGTGTGGTCCTCTGCTGCTGTAGCCCATCTCTTCAAGGTTCAACGTGCCGTGCGTTCAGAGGTGACCTTGGTTGTAACCAGTGGTTATTTAAATTACTCATGCCTCCCTATCAGTCTGGAAGAAGTCTGGCTATCATCCTCTGGCCTCTGACATCAGCATCTATTTTCAGAACTGCTCCTCACTGGATATTTTCTGGACCGTTCTCTTTAAACTCTACAAAGGCCTCTGAGCACATCCTGATGAAATTCTTCTTCTTTCTTCTTGGTATCCCTTTTGTTGAAGAATGAAGGCTTCAATCAGTGGTTTGACATGATAATGGGGGGATCGGTACCCTCTATGGTAGGCCCATATGGTAGCTTTGCCTGAAGCCCCTGCGAGTGTGCGGTTGTGAGCACCTGAACATTTTTTGCCACACATGTGTTAAATTATGATTAAATCCATCTAATAGAAGATTTTGGTCTCAACGTGGAAACAAAGTCTTGAAAGTCACTTCTCCTCTACTAATGCAACTGGTGTGTCCTCTGCCCTTTTTCATTCGGAGCACTGGCATTGATTTTTAGTCTGTGGTCTTCAATTTCCCTTGCCTGAGTCGACTTTTCCATAGCCTGCTACTCTAAATTGCCCCCAACCCCCCCAGCACCCCCAACCCTTGCCAGTACTCCAGTGAAGACATGGAAAGTCATTAACAAGTGCCCCCTTTGTTGCCGAACAAACACAGATGGTATTTGGCTCACGCACGGGGGATTAGCTGAACCCTGGGTCGGCCGGGGAGGCAGGCAACCACTTGGTGAAGAGTTTTAGAACGGTGGGGCTGTCAGAATATTTCTTAAACTGCAGGGTGGGATTGAAAACTGGAAGCAGGCGTATTTGTGATGAATCCACGTGTACCGTGTGAGCGCGTGGTTCTAGAGTTAGAGCTGGAGTCTGCTCAGTTTTGGAAAAGTGAAAAAGTTGAAGCAGCAACTGTACATTTTGTGTTACTACATAAGGCAGTACACAAACACAAATCTCCTCTGGCCCCCCTAGTGGCGTGGGGGCGTGCGGGATAGCAGAGAAGGGGGCAGGACGGAGAACAAACCCCCTGTTTGTTCTCCAGGCGAGGCACTGACTGCAGCACTGACAAGAGGAGTGACCTTCCGCTTTGTTTGAACAAGAGGTCAAAGGTAGAGCCATGCCCCAGTGCATTGTGTCCCTTGTAGTGTTTGGTGGCATATTTGGGACACTGAAATAGTCTGAAGTGAGCAAGGAAAAAAAAAAATACTTGTATCAGATTACTTTGAGGTGCTTTCAGTTTTTGTTAATGTTTTTCTTTAAGTGTTTGTTTCTGCAGTCTTTATCAGCCAAACATGTAGGTGGAGGTGGGGAAAGTATATGTAGCGCAGTGCAGATAGTGCTGGTGCAGAGCCATACCAGTCCCCCCCACCCGACAGTTGAAATCTGAGTGAAAAAGACACGCAGCGTGCGCCTGCTGTCAGCTTGCTTGTTGTCAGCTTGCTTGCGACCACAGTTCTCATGCATACGTGCATATGTGCATATATGTGAGAGCCGTGTGTGTCTGTTTGCGTGAAAAAGGGCATCAACAGGGGCTAACAAACCGAAGTAAACAAAGCACCGAGTCAAAGCAGGCTAATGATTTACTTGAATGGCCCCATTCTCCTCACGTCAGACAAGCCCATGTGCACATGCACGTACACAGTTTTGGCCAGTTGGCTTTTGAACTGGAAAGAGCCTAAATGTGTGTGCTGCTTTCATGTGTTGCATATCAAGAAAAACACGAGTTGTTTCGCTTCATCGGGCAGCGCTAACGTGTAACAGTCCCGCTGTTGTCGGGTCTTCCTTGCAGTGCAGGGAAGGTCAGAGGGCTCTGCATGATTTTCTGTAATAATGGCAGCAAAAAGCAAGCCAGGCGGCGCCTCCCAGCACGTATTATTCGCAGATGCAGAAAAACACAAAACAAACAAATAAAAGCTTTATTTTAGCGAGATATGGATAAAAATATATTGCTAATTTTTGCTTCCAGACGGTCTGTTTTCGTGTGATCAAACAAGCTGATTGTGGTTATCTTTGTAAAATTTTCCATAACGATTGACGAAGGGGGGGGGAGGGGGGGAATCTTCACACAGCATTTCCGGTTAATCTGCTGCTGAAATCGGCATGCCTAGGGAAGCGTTAAAGAGAGTGAATGTGTCTTTTGTTTATATACCCTGATCAAATTCAGCTCATACCAGATTTTATACTGAACCTATGCTAGCTCACAGGCACAGGGAGGGCGTTTAATTGCAGGGCAGTTTTATGAGTCTTTAAGAGCATGCTTCCTCAGAGCGCTGTTAAAGTCTAACCCTGCTGAGTAGTATCTGTCAATGTTTTGATCTACCTGAGATTGGAGGGCTGAGATAGTAAGTTATTATCCTTGTTTGGGTATGAGCTGTTTGCCTACTAAGCATCTGCTGGCTGTCTCATACAGAGTGTTTCCGTATTTCTAATGCCAGGAAGTGTTGAACATTACATGTTCAGAGAAAATAGTTATGGCAAGGAACAAACTTAAAAAAATGTCTCAGTTTATGTTAAGCTGTCAGAATCATATTTACTGTTTTATTTTTATATTCTATATTTATTATTTTTCTATGAAGAGACACACTGTACAGAATCATAATTAAGTAATAATAATTCCTTAATGTATCATATTCAATATTTTCGGTCAAAGCTAAGTTGCTTCTAGACTTGGCTCTATGGGGCATGTTTGCCACAAATAATTGCTAACATGCTAAAACATACTTCCTATGCATTTATGTATAATGCTAACATGCTAAAATTGTGCCACATTGCACGACACTGTATATAAGAGATAGACATAGCCACAATCACCTGTTGTCGTGGTAGGTTTTTTTATCCCTCATCTGAAACTTTTGAGGAACCAAGGACACTGCACACCAACATGGTAGCAACTCGGCTCTTACAAAGAATACTCTGTTATCAGCAATTTTACTCTAATAAGACTTAAATCTATGGGCTGAGGCCACGACCTCATTAGGAAAGTGTTTACTGAGGTCGTAACCGAAATAAGCCCACTTTGGTTTGTTTTCCCAGCTTGAACATTGGAGTTTAGCATTCGGCTAAGTAAGGGATGGACCTGATTGAGAAGCTGAAGACAGGATTTATTTTACTTTAAATATGCTCAGGTTTTATTTAATATTAAAAACCTTCATTGTGAAAATACTTGAGTTAGAAATCAAGTTAGAAATAGTTTTCTCATAGACCTTTATAAGTTCTGACTTACTTGTTTCAGCCAGAGGAGTAGCCCCCTTGTGGCCATTAAAATGAAAGCAAGTTTATTAATACATTTTTTTGAATACATTGCATGGTGACATGTGGATAAAAAATAAAAGGAAGTCCCTAAAGTCAACAGTGACCATTAATGTCTTTATCAAAGTTTTGTTCAGTGGGGGGTCTGGATCCTGTCCCAGATGTTATAGGACAAGAGACAGGGTACACCCTGGACAGGTCTCCAGTAATGGAGACAGACAGGCAACCATTCTCTCTCACGTTCACAACCCTATGTATGTTTTTGGACTGTGGGAGAAAACCCACACAGACACAGAAACATGTAAACACAGAAAGGCCCCAGACTGGATTCAAACCCTGGACCTTCTTGCTGTAAGGCACCACTGCTAACCACCACACCAAAATCCAGATTCTTCTGAAATTTTTAAGAAGTGTGGATTATTCCTTTAAAACGGTCACAAATTTCACTATGGTAGCTCAGTCAGTCAGTTTTTTATTTCTGTGGTAACATACAGAGATCAAAGGAAGCAGTTATTGTCAGCTGTTGGACAGATTCTTTTTTTTGCGTTTTTGATCACTGATCGGTTTTATTTGTGATGCAAAACAGACAATTTAAAACAGATTAGTGTTGTGTTTATGTTGGTGCTGAGTGCCACTGTGCAGATACTAACCACAATGCTAATCATAGACTTTGTACTGTAACACACTAAACTGACTTTAGATCCTCCCTCCACTCTCTAATCCAATTTATTTCTATATAACTGCAGCAAAGGAAAATAGAAAATGCACGTGTGACAGCACCTGAAACTCTGGTGCTGTTAGCTAATACTGAAACATTAGTTTGTCCACATTATTCTGATGTTCTGACGATGCTGTTTAGAAATAGACTGAAAAGTGGTAATCCTAATGCTCCCTTAAAGAGCAGATTTAGGACTTAGTGGGATTATAAAGTGAGCATGTTAAGTTGGGCCCTCTGTTCTTCTTACTGGCCCTAAGGAAGCTCATTGGATTTACTATGAATCGTACTGTAGTATGCTGTAAATAGAAGACAAGAGGCAAAAAAAAAAACAAGGTGGACAAGAACAGCAGTGAAGTACGTGTTCCTTTTAATAGCACTTTAATCAGTTGTGTCACTGCTTTGGAAACAGGCTCGTGGTTGACATAGATACAGTGTCGTCTTATCTGTTGTTCTACCAAGAGCTGCTCCTCTTGCACGCTTTAGAGTCACGGCGTGTTCACTAATTGTGTCACACATGATTTTTCCTGGATTTATTGTCCTATAATCACGCACATACAGCCACATGTTCAATAATGTGAACAACAACCCCAAGCAGTCAAACTGAACTGTTGCCACAGGGAAATGTTCCTAATGGATAAAATGTCCAAGACATGAACGCAACAGAAAAATCACAATTATTAAAGTTACTTCAGAATTTAAATGTTCCACAAATACCAATGGGTAACACTAAATGTTAAAAGACAGACTTCCACATTGTTATACACTGAGACTACCAAACTTGGAGAGGTCTTGTGAGATCCTGTGACTGGATGTTCTGGTGCTCAGTGTTCTTAAGTGCTGACCAGAGGGCAGCAGATCAAAGAGGTTGTGGCCTAGGTGTGAAAGGTCTGAAATGATTTTTGCAGCTTTTCCAGCCCTTTTTTCCTGCTCTAGAAGAGTACAGGTCCTCGAGGGTCGATCAGGGAGCACCAGTAATCCTCTCAGCAGCCCGGACTATTCTTTGTAGTCGTCTCATTTCTGATTAAGTGGCTAAGCCATATAAAAAAGTTAACTGAAGGATGCAACACAGACCCAAATACAGCGCAGCAGAACTAGGACAACAGCTCTATTGGGAGGTTGAACTTCCTTAGGACTTTAAATACTGTGCTTCAAGTTATACGTCTATGGAACCTGAAGAACCTATCCGTGGTATTTGTCTGAAATTTGAAGTTTGACTTGCATTTCTGATACATCAAACGGAAGCTTGCACAACCTCCTATCTTTATGCAGGCTTGCTTCAATCTTGGATACGTTTGAGCCCAGCAGTGTCATCCACAAACACCAGGAGCTTAACACAGGAATAAGAAGAAGTGCATTTATTTGTCTAAATGTAGAAGAGGGGAACAAGACCTGTTGTGAAGGTGCTGGATGTGAATTTCTCTAGCTTAGCTAGCTACATCCTGTCTGTTAGAAGGTAAGAGATTCACTGACAGAGGGAGTTTGGAGGTGAGCCAGGAGAAGATGAAGCTATCCAGAAGCAGGAGCCTTGAAAAAGTCCTAAGTGGTCTCTCTTTTGGTCTTTTTGTCATGTCTTCCTCCACTGTCCCCCGACCAGTTGCAGCAACTGGCTGCCCCGCCCCGAGCTTCGTTCTGGTTTCTTCCTGTTAAAAGGGATATTTTCCTTACCACTGTGGCCAAGTGCTTCTCACCTGATTATTGTGGTTATCTCTCTATCATTGTAGGGTCTTTACCTTACAATATAAAGTGCCCGTTGTTTGTGATGTGGCACTACGTAAATAATATCAAATTTGAAAATTGAAAATTGGTTGAGGTGTTTCAGTCTGCACACACTTCCATCTTGACTGTATTTCCCACTTACATGTTTGCTGCTTGGCAAGTTAAAAAGAGTGCAGTAAGGGTTCAGCAATATGCTTGAACTGATTTCTTTGAACCCGATATGTGATGCTCAGCTGAATATGAGGTACGTGAAGAAAAAAGGTAATATATAAGGAAAATATGACCATGCGAAACAGACAGTTTCCACTGCTAATGCTAATTGTAGTAAGCCAACATAAAATAAAGAAAACAAGCAGCACCAAGCCCTTTCTGAGTTTGTCCCAAACAACAACCAAAGAAAAAAACAGTCACTCTCAGACACTACAAGAACTACGCCCGTGATATCAATGCAAATGCACCTCATACACTAAACAGAAGACAGCAGCATATGAGCAGACACTGACACACAGCCCACAAGCTGATAGGTTTTTGGCCTCAGCTGCATATAAGATTTTTGATAAACCTGAACGGAGCGAAGACGTTTCCCGATAAGCATGTTAGCACAAGAAGAGCAGGGATCACTGGCAATCGAAGTTGCCAACAACATGGGGAATAAGATCTCTTACTCTGACTTCAAAAACATGTTGGAACCCAACAGCTGATAAGTCACTGAAAAACAAGGTCGCAGAGCACCAGCAGATGTAGCTGTACGAATATAAGGGTGCACAGCGTGACGGGAACAGCAGGAAACGTTTGCAGCAGTTTGTCAATGAGCAGTGTGGACTTTAGTGTGTATTCAGTGTGTTGCACATCAGAGTCATTGTATTTGTAGCCTCTTTTGCAGACATTTAATCCTGGTTTATAGACAAATGAATGCTTTTGTTGCATTAAAATAAAGGATCAGGAATTTATCAGGCTAAATTATTATTATTAGCAGCAAAGATCTTTAAGAAAATAAAAGTATTTGTCTTGGGCGCCAGTATAGCTCACCTGTATTTATCTGGTTATCCTTCATCCTTTATTCCGTTTGCACTACTTGGGAAGATAACAAATATTGCTAATTGCACAATATACCCCCCCCTTCACCCTCCTGGTCTTCCTTGAAAGCTGATCCAGCTTCATGCACACAACAGAGCAGACACTCACCACAAAGATCTGTCACACGGCCAGGATCCCTTTTTTTTGTTTTAATTCCCGTCTTTGCCCCTCCTCCGTTCTCTTTATTTCTGCCTTTGATTAAAAGACATGCCAGTGATATTTCAGGGGCTTAGTGGAGACAGACAGCGTGGGTTTCATGTTTTCCCCCAGCTTTTGTCTGAACTTTGAGAGGCTGAAGTCACAGGTGCGAATGCGCCGTCACAGATGCCAGAGCAGACCCCACAACCCCCCGACGCTGCCGAGTCACACCCGACTCAATCTGGCCTCTCGGTAGACGCCACGGGATCACCCCGGAAAACAATGGGACCTGAATCTGCAGCCAAGAGAATGTGGCAGGTTGAGTGCTTTTAAACGAGGAGGAGAAGAAAAGCTTTTTATTTCTCGGTGACAGCGCCTCATTAAGAGATATCGTTAGCAATTTGTCAGGTATTAAAAGTCGCCTGCGTATTTAACATCTAGTGTAAGAACATGAAACGGGCTTGTTTGCGTGGATGTTAAACTCACTATCCTGATGCAGTTGAGTTTCTCATGCCCTGCTTTCGCTCTCTCGTCAGGAGTGCTGAAGGACTATCTACGTGAGCTGCCCTACCCTCTGATCAACAAGCAGCTATATGAGGCAGTGTTGGAGTCTATGGCTGCGAGGCCTCTGCGGATGGGAGCGTCTGGGTGTGAGAATGACCAGGCCGACTCTGAACACACCGTCAGCCTGCTGGAAAACCTGCCAGAGGTGGAGAGGGTAAGGACAATTTTTTAAAAAGTGCACATTCTTCTGCACAGGAGTTAAAGGACTGTCACAGAGGTGGCTTTGAAAGGGCATATTGTGGGTAGATAATCATGGTAATAATCATAATGCTACAGATTACCACTGTTCGGCTGATAATTGTGATGTCGTGCAGCCTTGCACCTCAAGCACTGTCATCGTATCCACAGTAGAATGACATAAAAGTGAAAACGAATAGTTGCTGAAACTCTGTATCCGTACGCTATTGGTCCAAGTGAACAGAGTCACCAGATTCATTGAAAGAAGCATGTCAATGCTTTGTGAGAATACAACTACTCTCTTAGTTTTAAAAGTGTAGCATTTGCAGTATTCTGCACTCGGCTCCTTTGCCAACACGCCTTATATTACTGATAATAATATTCCTTTTGGTTTTTTTATAAAACCTTCAGGTTTTTTTAAGATAAACTTACTGCTGCAGATGTGTCTTAAAGCAGTTTTTGGCTTTGCATCTCTACTGCTGCTGCTAGTGGTACAACTGCAACTACTAATCATAATAATAACATGTTTTATTTGTCTGGCTTTTGTGTATCTGTGTGTGTGTGTGTGTGTGTGTGTGTGTGTGTGTGTGTGTGTGTGTGTGTGTGTGTGTGTGTGT
>NW_024582414.1:795964-824387 GCF_018398535.1 Haplochromis burtoni
TGTGTGTGTGTGTGTGTGTGTGTGTGTGTGTGTGTGTGTGTGTGTGTGTGTGTGTGTGTGTGTGTGTGTGTGTGTGTGTCTGGATCAGATGATGCTGCGGAAGCTTCTTGACCACCTGAAGCTGGTGGCATCCTACCAAGAGATGAATAAGATGACGTGCCAGAACCTAGCGGTGTGTTTCGGCCCGGTGCTGCTGAGCCAGCGTCAGGAGGCGTCCTGCCACACCAACCGAGTCTTCATCGACTCTGAGGAGCTGGCCAGCGCGCTACACTTCAAAAAGCACATCGAAGTACTGCACTACCTGCTCCAGCTCTGGCCAGGTGATTGTGACCTTTGTTTGTTTGTTTTCGTCCCGCTTTCTCTAAAGACGTTTTGAGCACATGGCGTGACTTGAAAAAGCAGCACATCTACAGTCAGGTCGTGCGCACACTGGTCTCTCTTGCCTGAGGGTCTTGTACAAATCAGTGCCAGCCCTGCGGTTCAGCTCTACAAAGGGCTGTTAAAGGGACTGGGCTGCTTTGATCCTTGAGGTTTTTCCACCACTGGCACAAGTGCAGCTGATAGCCACAGGCCACCATCTGTCGGCTCCTCAGAGATGAAACCCTCCACAAGTGCTTCATCATGATGGGTTGAGCCAATCGGAGCCAAGCCAGTAAAGCCTCAGTGTGAACCAAACATTTGGGGCGTGGTCCCCCCCCTCTGTTTTTAGATAAATTACCAATCAAGGACAGTCAGCAGCAGCTTCTCTCAGCACAGGTCATCTGTCTGCCTGCACAGCTGCTCTCTGCCAGCGGCAGCTGTCTGCTTGCGGTGAGATATGGCAAAGTCCTTAGATGATCCAGGAGAGGATGGAGAATGATGAGACAAGTGTGTGTGGCGTGATATTTGCATTGGTTATGGGAACTAATCTGATTTTTTTAGCTCATGGGCTTGATTTTATGAGTTCACCACATTTCTAATAATCAAGTGAGCCATGCAGGGGCTGCTGATGCATTTAAATTCTCGAAGACTCCAAACAAATCAAAAAATGAGCCCCTGGGCTGGGCGGACAGCTTAGTTGTTTTGTTTTGTTTTGTGGGTTTTACATATGCATGACTACCAATCCGAAACTAATCCAACTCACTATATTTTAACATTTTTCTGAGTGCAGTGTTATTCTGTGCATTTCCATTG
Organism: Haplochromis burtoni; assembly: GCF_018398535.1. NCBI lineage: Eukaryota > Metazoa > Chordata > Actinopteri > Cichliformes > Cichlidae > Haplochromis > Haplochromis burtoni. The sequence continues at coordinate 797,138 of NW_024582414.1, forward strand.
ATACAGTTTTGAACAAGCACATGTTCACCGTCTTTAAAAACCTTTTTCCCAATGGCTCCGACATCCTGTGAGACAGACTTTCCCTCCCGAATGATTATACAATCCTCGGAGCTCCTCCCAAGCAGCCTGCAGCTTTAACCAGATCTGCTGATGTGCGTCTGAAGACGAAGTGACTCTGCGTCTGGTTGAGCCTCTTAACTTTAACTGCATCCTCCAACTCCCACGTTGAACCCATTCTGTGTAAACCACTGAAGCTTAGCACCCTGCTTTACATCACCCAGAGAAGGAGCACAGAGAAAGAAATGTAAGCCAGCGGCTTAATTAGTCAGCATCTGTGAATCCTATGATTGCAGGTAGCAGAGGGGATTACATTTGGAATTTTAAAAATTAAAGCATAAAAATTGTGGTTTTTGTTGGGTTTTTTTGTTTCCCCGCAGTTGCCTTTAATGACTTATAAAGACACTGACAGAGCATTTTAGTCCAGGTTCAAGCCTTCATTTACACCCTCAGCAGTGTTTCCATTCCATCCGCTTCCCCAGTACAGAGTACAGGGTGCCTGGACTGTATAATTAAAGACATTCCTGGCTTAACCTTGCCCCTCAGCCCCTGAAGCTTCACCCGTACATTTCGCAATCATTGTGGGATATTTTGAGCCGCCTCTTCACGCCTTTCATACACACATACCAAACCTTCCAAGGCATTGTCGCTCAGGCCTCCATAGCCTGACTGACACTACTTACAGGACGTGTGTGTGTGTGTGTGTGTGTGTGTGTCTGTGTGTACTGAAGAGGCTGAGGAGGTGATGAGTGTGCATGAAGAAGTTTTTCCAACTGTATGTGTGAGAAGATGTGAGCAGATGGTTAGACAGACAAAGTGACGGCAAGAGGATTCTTTCAGTGTTATCTTTAAAATCCAAAATTAGCTGCATGTTCATTTTCAGTTAATTTGCCCTGCTTCTTTTTTTAATTTATCATTAAAATCAGCTGTGGGTTTATTGTTTTATTTTGTCCATTTCGGTTTTTTATTGTGTTTAGATGTAAAAATACACTCATCCTAGCACAACTAAGTCTAATCTTAATATATTACAACAAGTAAACATTGTGAAGCTGTCCAAGAAAGGAAAAAAAAAATATGATCGTATTCTCGCCTGCTTTCCGTCTTCATTTTCTCTGCTGACAGCTAATAGCTTTAATCATGTCATCAGTGAATCATGTCTGGAATTAAATAACACAGCGTCTCTGAAAGGAAGATAATTTCTGTTTGTTTTAAGGTGATAATTGCTCAAGTCTTTAGCCTCGGGGGAGCTGCGAAGTGTGCAGCTACTCCACGTAAACACTATAGCAGCAACAGCCACTCTGATGAATGAACTGCAGTGAACTTAGTTAAGACAAGTGCAAAAAAATTCTGTTTATCGTCAGCTGGATGAAATAGGCGAACGCGCACAAAGGAAAACAAGTCATTTCAAGGTCATGTCTCAAAATAAAATTTAGCATTTCTTTTTAAATATATAATGTATCTATTGAACATGGACTTACAGCCCTAACTGTGTTTTTGTTCTTTTCCAATATAGTAAGCTAGCGGAGCCAGAAAATGTAGGTACTGAGATAAATGCAGAAAGGTAACCAGACTGGTTGTGTTTGGCTGCTCACTTTTCCTCCACCTAGTCCACTTAGAGGAGTCTTTCTTAAGGTTCAAGCTTTAGTTAATTTTTAAGTTTGGTTACTCGATAACAGCACAGGAAGCAACAAAAACACTGTGTGCAGTGGTGTGACTTCATCATGTTCGTTCACCTAATGATGAACCGATTGTTCTCTATGTTGTCCTCACAGAGGGTCATTCCGCTAAAGCGGGAGTCTTTTAAATAGAAATCAGCTGCACCAAAACAAGGCTTGTGTTTTTTTGTTATGTATGTGTGTTGTTTGTTTGTTTTTAGTTCATTTTAATCACAGAAAATCATATTTTCTCATCCAGCCCTGTCTAGCCACGCTGATAGCATCACATTCCCGTACTGCGAAATCTGATGGATTTTAGTTTATGAAATGCGCACCATTGTATTTTTCCATAAACATGCTGATACTTAAAAAAAATGCTGCATATTACAGACTGTATATAAAAGATCAGCTTGTGCATCTTGGTGTGGTTTTTGGGGGAGCAGTTGTTGTTGTTGGTTTTGTTGTTTTTTTTGTTTTTTGGTTTGTTTTTTTTTTTGGGTGTTGTTGTTGTTTTTTTAAGCCAGCAAAGTTAATCTGGTCGAGAAGTTCAGACTGTTATGATAGCACTTTGTCACTAACAAGTTGGCTGTGCCCTGAAGCACGCCCTTTATGATCAGTGCTCATGATCATTATGCTAAACTGAAGACTTAAAATAAGCAAAGAGATTACAGTCGTTGTAAGAAAAATGCATTTATTTATTTGGAGAAATAAAATGAAAAGTAGAGTCATTTTCAGGAGCTGAAGTATGAATTGGTAGGTGGGTAGGTGTAGCAGTGCAGTGGGGAAATCATTTGTACTGTAAGCTCCAGTAGATTTGTTTCCAGGCCGTCATCAGCTGACCTGCGCTGTATCTCGCTCTGAGGTTTACTGCTTTTTTGGGGGGGGATTCAGTCAGCTGCATTCTACAATATATAAGTGAATAATACGTGAGCCATAAGCTGTGCTTTGCAGCTCTTATAAAGCTAATATACCACTAGAAGTATACAGTCTAAATCAGCGGTCCCCAACCTTTTTTGCACCACGGACCAGTTTAATGTCAGACAATGTTTTCACGGACCGGCCTTTAAGGTGTCGTGGATAAATACAACAAAATAAAATGATACAACCAAGACACAAATATATTGTAAATATAACAATGAACGCGAATTCACTGTGTAAGTGTGTAACTTTATTAGCAGTGTCCTCCTGAAATGTGCCAAAAACATTGAGAGTAACATCCTCCTCGCTGCCCCTTAATGCCGTCTTGGTCGCTATGGTAACTTCTAAATATTTCTTTCAAAATAAGACCCAGGGAAACCGAGTTAACGATGAAAACCCTGAGAACCATAAGTTGCACACCCGAGCCTCAACTCTCGTGGCCCAGTACCAAACGAATCATGGACTGGTCCCAGTCCGTGGCTCGGGGGTTGGGGACCGCTGGTCTAAATAACGTAATTATTAAAGAAGAACAACAACCACTTTTCCCTCTGAGGAAAACAAAAGAATGAGAAAATATGACCTTTTCTTATTTTTGTGTTTTTGTAATTTTCATGATTGTTTAATAACCAGCTGGCTTATATTTAACTTTTTCTTTGTTTTTGTTTTTTTTTCTTTCTTCCTCTAGTTGTGGACCCACATGGCCAGTCCTCTTCTCAGCCCCCAGCACCCTCTCTGGTTCCAACTTCCTCTGACCTGCGGACAGCCCCCCCTCTGCGACGGAGAAAAGAGCGGCCTCAGGTGCTGAACCTCACTGGAGCAGAGATGGCGGGGGTTCTGCGACCCAAACCAGGGCGTCTGGACAGCCCCAGCAACCGCTATGCTGGTGACTGGAGTGGCTGTGGTGAGACGTACTTCCCTTCTGAAATGTTGTTACCTTCCAGCAAAGAAGAGGCAGACTATGACGACGTTCCCTCAGAAGACATCGAGGCAACTGAGGAGGTCCAGGAGAAGCAAGAGGAAGCAAAAGACGGCATACAGCTCAAGGTTGATTGCCCTGTGTCTGATACCGCAGATGAAGAGCAACCTCAGAGAAGGGAGGTGGTAAAGGAGGAGGAAACACGGGAGGCGGTGGAGGAGCAGGAGAAGCTAATAGAAAGTGACAGCTCAAACAGTGGACACCCATTAGAGGAGGAGGAGGAAGAACACAAGGTGTGTAACCACATCCTGCCACCTCGGCTACCTAAAGAGCACACTTACCAGGCCTACATGAAGATCCAGGATATCAGTCCTGTATTGAGCAACAGGGTGAACCTGAGGGATCTGCAAGAGAGCATCGACACTCTGATAGGAAACCTGGAGAGAGAGCTCAACAAAAACAAGCTCAACGTGGGATACTAACTCCTAGACACAGATACGCAGACATATCCACCCGCACCCCCATGAAGCTCGATAAGGTTTGGGACAGAATCTCTTTATCTCTGAAGGTGCTTTGGGATACAGCCATGGAGGTCTTGTGACGTCACCATGCCAGCATGGTGCACGGTACTGCTGCTGCAAAATCCTAGAAGATGAGATAAGAAATGTAACAGGGCACTTGTGGCGTTTGTACCATATCCACAAACATTCCGCAATATTCTCCTTTTATTTTGTTGGCTGATTAAACTTTATGTTGTGTGGTTTTGTTTTAGTCCAGTTCTGTGTTCCATGTTGTTATTGTTGCTTCTCTTCTTATTAGAAGAACCCAATTACCCCTCAGGGGTTTAAAAGGTGCCTTAATTGTGTGAAGGTGGTACGTCAAGAGGAAAGTCTACCCTGAAATATAACACATCACCTCCGAGGATCTGGGCCTGTGTAGATAACGCTTGAGAATGGGTTTTCAAGAGCCTTTCTTACAAAAAGAAAAAAAAAAGCTATAGTGTATTTCAAATTCAGCAGGTACACATCCATTTTCTGAACTCTGGGGCTCTGTAGCAAAATTTGGCCCAGTCTGAATAGAGAACTTGCAAATTTAGTCACTTTCAGACCTATTTTAAACCTTGTATGGTGGTTAATTTAGTAAAACGAACCAAGATCGTTGGAGGAACGTGTACACTTTGTCTTAGGGTGGATTTCCTTTTTAAGGCAGTAAAGAGCTTTTTCTATTGAGGTATAAAACACTAAATGTTATACAACAACAATGCACTTAATAGGCAGGCAGTAATGTAGATTATCATCATGCAGTAAAAAAATCATGAACTAAGGGGAGAAACTGCTGCCACTTAAACCTCTTCTATGTTCAAAGTCACACCTATGCTTACGGCTAAACATACATTTTGAACAGATTTTGATTTTAAGCAGAATTGGTGTTTCATGTAGTGTTGCAGGTTTGGTAAATTCACCTTCTTGCCCAGGATTAGATGAAAAGATTGATACTACCCTCATGTCTGTAAATGAATATAAGCTAGAGTCAGAAAGCAGTTAGCTGCACTAAGCTAGCATAGCTAAGGTTAGTGTAGCTAAGATAGCTATGTTTTTGAGAAAATAGAGTAGCTTGTTTGTAAAAACATGAATAAATTTAAAAAAAAAAAACATCCTAAAATGTTACAGGTCATAATTAACAAAAATATAGTTTAGCAAAGACACGAACGTGGTATCAACTTTCTCATCTACCTTGATGCAAGAACATAAAGAAGCTTGTTATTTCTAAGCTGGTTATTTCTAAGTTGTTGGGGTTTTTTTTGTTAAAGAAAAAAAATGAAATAAAATAGTTAATTTAAAAAAACACATGGTCAAAAACAGTGAAATAAACAATGTGAAGCACATCATGTAGATCAGCAGCGGAAATAAAAATGGCGGGCTCATCCAGTTAGTTCAAAATAGCTAGCTGCTTAAAAAGACAAAGGACGTTTTCAGCAAACCAGGGATTCAGAATGATCAGTATTTAACCTATATGTATATGTATATAATTATATAAATGTATTCGGAATATATTATTTTTACAGCTTATATTTCAATGGCGTATTTAAATACTTCTTATGACCTTCTAGTGTTGCCGTGTAGCAATAGTTGCTTCTTTCCCTTAAAGCTACCTGTACACATCTTAATGTGCTGGACTAATGGTACAACTTTAGCTGTAAAATATATGGTACAATCGTGTTCTTGCAGAAAAAAGTGATATTGTTATTTTTGTGATATTGTGTATATATTTGACATTGTTTTATGTCTCTGGTGGACTAAGGCGTGCTAATGATTTTTTGGCGTTTGTTTTTTTTTTTTTTAAGGTACTGAACGTTGCATGGTCAAAAGCTTTACTGACATAAGCAAGGCTCTGTCTCATCTGCCTTTGTATATCATATTTATGTGTAAAATAAGATTATTTTGTAATGTATGCGCATTTGTTTGACCCCCGTTCCTTTGTAAGACACATGACAGCATTGTCCAAGCTTTTTTCCAAAGGACATAGAGGCAGGCAGTTTATGAAACACAGAAACTGGTGACAATTTTTTTTTCTTTTAAACTCCAGCAACAACTGTAAAATGCTTTTACTGATTGAAATGGTTTAATTGCACTGTTATTGTTATTAGTATATTTGCTAAATCACTTTTGGTTTAATTTTATTTTAGGAGGATTTCTAGCCTAAAATATACAGAATAAGAATAAGTAAAATAGTCTTCAAAATTGTTTCACTTATACATTGAGTTTGTTGTTTGCCCTCCTGCATGGTGTTTTTGCACAGTCCTGCTGCTGCACGGTGAAGCTGGGCTGCTGCTGAGCGGATCTGTTGAAACTGGGTTTCAGCAGGGTTCCTTTCAAACCATCTGTCTGTGCAGGCAACACACAAAGAACCAGGGCCTCATTTATAGAAGCCATTGTGAAGAATCAGCTAAGGATTTTTTTTTTAATGTAATGATTGTCCTTTAAATCTGACGTGCATTCTTCCTTACAATGACCCAGTTTCCCTAATAGGATCTCAAATTATTACTCAAAGAGTACACAGAGAGCACACATGCTTTTATGGTTTCAACTCAACAATCAAATAGAATGAAAGTAAACTGGGACGCTAATGGCAGAACTCAAGTCTGTTTCAGAGCTAACATGGAGATGCAAGTGCAGCGACAGAGTCATTATCTGACCTCCTCATTTCCCACCTCCTTCTCCTTCCACACAACAAACAAACAAAAATCATTTCTGTCTGATCCTCTTTGTCCTTTGGAGGAAAAAGTGCCACATTCAAAGCATCACTAAACAAAAACAGAGAAGTGCTTTGTATTGATCCTGAGAAATGTATGGTCATAATAAAGTATGTTATTTTACGTTCACATGTGGCTGCTGTTGTCTTTTCCCTCCCTTTCTTCTTGGTGGCTCAAGACTTTTGCACAGTACTGTAGTTTTTAGTTTTTCAGAATAAAAATAATTTAAGAAACAGAAAAAAATACCATCACAAAAATAAACAATTACCTGTGGTTGGCATTGTCAGTGGCACGGCGAGCATCTTGCCTTTCTCACACACAAACGTGGAATTCATTCATAAAAACCTCACAAAACTTTTTTTTTTTTTTGCTTTTTAGTGTAAATACATCTGGTAATCGAGCATGTGGCCTAGCAATCACGTCACAGTTGCTAAAATAACTTGACACTGTGGCCATAATTCCCAAACTGTTTTAAACACTGCTATTGTTTTATAGAAACCCAACAGGAAAAGCTTAAACTTTAGGAGACATTTTTATGTTTTGCAGATTCACCTCTTTGCTGTGGGATCAGGGTAACCCAGCCTCAGTAGAATATGGATAAATAAGCCGGGGAATTGCCCTTGGTGGCTTGTGGGAATCTCCCAGAAATACTCTGAGCTACAGGGACATTCCCGGGATGCAGCTGCATTTAGCCGTCCAGTGATATTCACTGCTAGTAGACTGCACTTTTACTGCGGCTCCGACACCCGGCATTTCCAGTGACATTCACGAGACGCCTACAAATAGCCTCAAGTTAGAGCGAGCAGTTTACTGAAATAGTTAAATGTCATTTTATTTTGAAATATTTTTCCAAAGCAGCTATAAATTCAAACAGAAAGGCGGAACGTCGCTGACGGGCGGCTCCAGCGTGAGAAGTCTCAGCAGCCGGAGGCCTTTTAGCATCAAATGGTTTTTCAGGCTTCTTTGATGTCACCACTGTAAATATGGTGGGTTTTTTATGGCTGCACTGAACAGGTATGAGAAAGCTTTAGGGTACACATACCTGTTTGCACGCCCACATCTTCAGTGTCTGTTCTCACTGGGAGTTTTTGTGCAGATGGAGCCAAATATTTCACTAACAGTCTGAAAATGCAAATACTTTTTTACACACTGAAAATAACAATCCCATCAGCTTCAAGGTTTTTTTGGGTGGGGGTGTTGTGTAGTTCACTCACAAAACGTAAATGGGAAAGGATCTGCTTTTGTTGAATTCCACATTTTTACTTTACACATCTGGAAAAAAGGTTTTATATTTAGATTCAGGTGCTCGACTCTGATGGCACAAGCGTCTGTTGTAAAAGTACTTTGTTCACATTCAACTTGCTAAGCTGTTCCCTCAGTCCCAATAAAAGCAGGAGTGAAATCCCATATGAAGTCAGAGGTAGACATAATAACAGCGAGCCTGTTTGGATAGTCGGGGTCGCCACTTGATATCAGGCAGTCGGAGTGAACTGAACTGAACTTTTGTTCATTTCTAATTCTGGAGAGAAGAGATACGAGTCTTGCTAGGTAAACATCCTTGACAGCCACCTGCATGTGAAACCAGACCTTTTCTCCTCTCCTCCTCATCTGCTCCCTTAATCTCTGCTGACCTTTGAGTCAACATTGTGGCTACAAGTCAACTAGCCGACCACATAACACACAGTCTTTGTTTCAAATTAGACTTTTTTCAGCGTTAGCTGTGGTTTTTGGCAAGATTGGACCTTTGAAATCATCCACGCAACCTTTTAAAGTTGTTTGTGATCAGCTGTGGGGGCAGGAGGGGGTGGACAATGACCCTTAATGAAAAAGAAAATAACTCCCAGGCCGCTCCGGCAATAAACTAACATCAGGCCCGTCTCAAGGGGGGTTCTTATTTACATACAATATATAAAAAGACATTCATGAAACCATTTTTAGATTCAAAACATGCTCGAGTTTAACCAGGTTTTCTTTTCATGCACTTGTGCTGAAACTTATAAGTGCATTGTCTGAATAATCATTCAGATAACCTTGAAGACACTTTGATCAGATCTAATTTGTTGATCAGTTCTTTAAAAAGCAAACCAATAAAATTTCTGCGTCTGACCTTCTTCTACCTTTGTGGATTGTTTAACCATTGAAAGGTGCTGCAGTGGGTTTAGGGGGCACTGCCCTTTTGATCATGTTTTTTTCTGCAAAACAACTCCTGCCTTTGGATATTTCTTTCCCAAAGTACATTTGTAAATCACCTTTGAAACCACAGGATCATTAGCTGGACCATTTCCAGCAATTTGTAAAGAAAATAAGTGTATTGATGACTACTAATATACAGACTGGCTGGTTCCATAAAAGATTCAATTCAATTCAATTTTATTTATATAGCGCCAAGTCACAACAAAAGTCGCCTCAAGGTGCTTCATAGATACAGAGAAAAACCCAACAATCATATGACCCCCTATGAGCAAGCACTTTGGCGACAGTGGGAAGGAAAAACTCCCTTTTAACAGGAAGAAACCTCCGGCAGAACCAGGCTCAGGGAGGGGCGGGGCCATCTGCTGTGACCGGTTGGGGTGAGAGAAGGAAGACAGATGCCTCTGTCTTAGTTAGAATTTTTAGTTAGACTTTGTGCAACTTTTAGACAACTAAAATTATTGAGTGATTATGAATTTCCTACTAGTTTGGCCATCCACCACCTGAAATAAAGTCAACTCCATTGAAGTAAACTTTCTTCCGATTGGCTGCCACTTGCAAACAGAAGGGTTCAACTGCAGGTTGGTGAGCGTGTTGTGCCTGAGATGACCATATTAAGCGCATCGCCTTGCAGATTTGCTAATGCTCATTATTTGAAATGCTGGCCGTGGCTAATTTATGCATCCTTGTACTTTATGTATAAGATAATAGGTCTACTTTAAGTATCAATTAAGCTATTATTTTGGTTCCCTGTCATTAAAAAGTGCCCTGGCCACATTTTCCCCCTTTTAGCTGAAAACATATGGCCTCTTGTATGAGTTTGGTTCCTCTGTTTTTGTCACTTTAAGATTATATTTGTTTCTCTCCTCTAAACCTGTTAAAGCGCTGAAAATGAACACAAATATGGTGTATGGCCAGGTATTCTGATTCAACCACTGAGCTGCTCTCCACACAAGGATTACCACTGTGTACATGTCATTAGGCACCCTTTACAAAGTCACATGTATGTCCATGCCTTTTACATCTGACTCCTTATAAACAAGAGTGAGCTAAAGCTTGGGTAATTGCTGGGAACCTCTATGCAGTGACCCTGGGCACACATTCCATACATGGTGCCCTTCAATAGGAGGACTATTAAACACATTTTACCTCTATGTGTGTGTGTGTGTGTGTTTTTGGAGGTCTTTTATTCTCCTACAGTCCAGCCCCTGTACTTGGCAGTTCATCTGAGAGACTGAGGGCAGATCTCTTGACGCAGCGCTGACAGATCCGCCTGTTCTGGACTGCGGTTGATGATGAGAGAGAAGACGAGAGGAAAGGAGAGAGAAGATGAAGAGAGAAAGCGAGAGGTGAAAGTGAAGACTGGAGGGAAGGAGAACACAGAGGAAGCGGTGCTTCAGATCCTCCGGTGGCTGGGCCTCACACAATGCAGACCCTCTGCGCTCTCCTCCTTGCCTCTTTGCCTCCTGCACCTCCATAGCTCTGTCACTCAGGACTAGACGATTTCATTTTAATAAGGCTAATCCCTCCTAGAGGTAAGCTGCTCATCACCTCTCTCCCTCCCCGCTCCTCCAGGAGAGAGCGGTCTCCTTTGAGAGTGAGGACAGGATGAGAGTTTGCTCTGCTTGACAGATAGAGAGAAAAAAATGTGAAAGGTGAGACTGAAAAGAGGCCCTGACAGCAGCTGTGCTCGGACTCAGTCAGAAGATTTGGGCCTCACTGGTTTGATAAACTTGCAGGTGGCACACCTTTAATAGTGGTGCATGCTCCGAGCAGCCTTTAACATCACTCTGATATGAAGCACGGCGATAACTTTGATCCATGCAGAGGAAGTGGAGTGATACAGTTGGTATTTTAGTGTATGCTATCACCTTCCTCCTGTCAGCAGAGCACTCTCCAGCTGTCAGCAGTAAAACTTAGTTCCCCTGCTGCTTGAGGTGATGTCTATAGGGAGGTTATAAGGTCTTTGATGTCTCCTTAATGCTGACCACCTGCCACTATGGCCCCTTGTTGTTGAAATAGTTAGGCATTTTGGGAAAATGCACTTTTTTTTTACCACAGACATTTTTAAATAAGAAGCTACAGTCAGAAGTCCCTACAAATGTCTAACCTGGTTTGGTCCAGAGATAATAAATGTGAATCCATCATCTATAGGAAAAGTAATCATTATATATTTATGGCATGGGTTAGAAAAAATCAGTAGTTCAGCTATAAGGGGCTAACTCTGAGCTTGGTTTATCATTTTGTCCTAAGCTAAGCTAACTAGTTGCATGTTGAGGTTTTGCAGACACGTGACCTCAAATCATGTGACATTAACTTGTCCACCATTTTGGACGTGAGACAATCGTGGCAACAGTCTAGGTCAATGCACAAATACAAGTTCAATTAATTTCTCATCTCACACTTGGCATGAATAGCATTGACATTATTTTACAATTAGCCTAGCTAAAAATCTCCCCAAAACACGTTAGCTTTAGCTCAAGATAGCAAAGTTTCTGCTAGGCTAAGTGCACGTTTGGTTTGCTTTGAGGTCATTAGTAATGACAACATGTCAAAAGAAGACTCAAAGTTTTCAGGCCTTCGGGGTGTTTATTATACATTGACAGACTGACAGTTCATGGAATCATGGAATTGCATCTTAGACAGGGTTATTGCCAAGTCAATGTTAAATGATGGTCTGAAATGACATTTCAGCATGAACAGAAATATTATCAATATTGCCTAACTAAAGTGGCTTTCTTTTAAGTGGTTGAGATTAATGTTTTTGCTGGCAGTCGCAGCAGGTTCAAGAAAAGAGTCAGAATCCCCTTTCAGAGGCTTCCACGGCAGAGCATGAGGAGTTCTTCACAAGAGGACACAAGTAAGGACACATTTAAAGGTCGAAACATTCACCACGACAAAATACAAGCCAAAATTAAACTGCATTTAACAAAATATATTTTAAAAAATGAAGGAATGTGAAAGTAGTTGTTAAAGGATGAGAGGCATTGTAGGTGCCGAAGAGGGCACTAGTCTATCGCAGAACAGTGAGGAGTGGATAACTCAATGACTAATTTTAAAGCATTTGTAAGTGATGTAGTAATCATCCCTGGATCACTTATGGCCCAGATGGTGCTGCAAGGCTTCTCGTCAGGTCCTGTAAAAGGTTCTATGTGACACAGATTATGTTCCGTTTACTCTGGGTTCAGTTCAATACTGATGCTTCAGTTTAAGATTCTGTTGATCACTTTCAGACCTCTTGACGATCAAATGCCTCCCTACATCCAGTAGCTGCAGTACTGAAGTCAGCCAATCAATGATTGTTGGTGATACCTAGGACATGGTTTTGGACAAAAGCAGTGCTTTTTAGTTAATTTTTATTTTTATCCTATTTTACTATTTTAAACACTATATGTATAAACTCTACTTATATACAACCCATGATAGTATTATTTTCATTATTTTTGCTTAGGCTCTGGTATATCAGTGGATCTTTTTTAGCACTGTCAGAAAGCAAATGTTAGCTGCGTTAGTAGCCATAGTCATGCATATCAGCTAGTTAGCTAAAACACCTCCAGAGTCCACTGTAATACTACAGACAGTGAAAAGGCTTTAGAGCTTGATTTATAGAAATACAGCTGCAACTGTCAGATACACTGCAAAACTTTCTACAATGGTAATGTTTCATGTTAACATGCTAAAATAGTACATCCACTGCTATATTGGGTTAATGTGACCTTTGAATTAAATGCTCCAGTTTCTAGTTTTGTAGCTCATTTAACCTGCTAAGATTAGCCAATCCCAACACAGTGCAGATTTTGGTTATTTCTCAGTATTTTAGTAGCAGACAAAAAGGGGATATCTTCACAAAACATAGTTTCAATGGACAGACATGCTTATTTTCCCCTCTAGAGTGGTGGACTTAAATGCACTGTACCTTCACCGGCTGAACATTAGCAGGTTAACAGTGTCCTTGTGAATCTTCTGCCACTAGCTTCTCTGTTTAGCTTAAAGTAGAAACAGAACTTAAGACTTATAAGTTTACTGAAAGGTTTATTGGATGACCTACCATCTAATGATCCCATTGATGAAATTGTATTTAAAATATATCTCACACTGGTGTCCCGGATGCTATAATTGAGGCCAAAGATATTTCTCTAATTAGATAAAGCTACGAACAACAATCCTTTTAACAGCTGGAATCGAAAACTGGATTGAATAAATACAATTCTTTTTCTTGAGTGCGTAAAACCACACACACACACACACACACACACACACACACACACACACACACACACACACACACACACACACACTCTCTCTCTCTCTCTCTCTCTCTCTCTCTACATGTTGCTGTAGATAACAGAAGGCGCTGGTAAAATGACTAGGATCCAAAGTGTTGAGAGCTTTGAAATTAGAAAATGAAAAGGAGTCAAGAGGGAGCATTCCACAGCACTGCCCTGGTCACCTGATCTCTTATGAGGTCAAGGGTCAACTAATGAAACCTACCACCAGCTTGGCAGAGGCTTTAAAGAGAAACAGCGGCATGGTTTACAGAAAGAAAGCCCAACAGTTTACCTGGGGATACTTTTAGCAATTGCACAGCTGCTTTGAGATTAAACAGAATTCTGATTTGCTTGTGTCTCAAGTAGGAGAAATTTTGTTTCAGTCAATTAAATGTTTTCTTTATCTCACAGGCAAATGTGGCTTTCTTTCTCAACCGTCCTTTTCTCCAGCTCTCCCTCTTTTAATATCTTTTAACCCTTCTCGTTGTCCTGCATGATCCTCCTCTGCAGCCGGGGTCCGACTCGTATGACCGTGTGTGAAATCTGCAGGATGCCTCCCATGTTGGGAGATTTGTGGATGCAGGCCCTCACATGTCCCTCCCAACACCCCAATCTACCCAATAGCCTCCGGAGCAAAAACAGATAGGAGGCCAAACAGAACAATGCCAAAGCAATGGCTTAATTCGGCTGGTCAGATTTACAGCCCCTCCTGCACAGCACCTGCGCTCATTGTATCCCAGGACTTGGCTTAAGAACTTTGATGAACTGGTAATAAAAACTGGACTACGGGCAATCCACTCTGTATAGACGCACCCCCCCCCATACTCCCCCCCTTTAGTTAAAGATCGCTTTTTATGTTTGGGAAATCTCTTGGGACTTAGATGAAGAAGTCAAGTGAGGAAAAGCTGACATCATGAATGCCCTTCATGCCACTTGGTTTATGGCCATGCTCCTGACTATTGTAGCGAATGCTCTAGAGGACAAACGCTGAGCAGTAGAGCTTACCCTGCAAACATCTCTATGTACGTCTGCAGAACCTCAAATGCCGCAAATGTTTACATAGCACATAAGCCTACTCAATTGCACAACATTCTTTGCATCAGCCATTACAATAATAACTAGCCAGCAAGTGTAAAGGCAATCCCCGAGCGAGTGCTGGTTTGCAGAAGGCACATTCCTCTGCTGCTTGCTGGGCTGGCAGAAAAGTGAGAGGCTCTGCAGAGGAAAGGGGGGACTGCGAAAGAGAATTCCCAGAGAGGTTTGAGGAGGACGCGACTTGAGAGCAGAGCCCTCTTTTGTCATGGGACCTTGTTGGTGCCTCAGGGGCCATATGGACGCCTGTCGCTGTGCACCCTCACATCAGCCCATTCTTCACCGTCCTCCACCCCCTTCTCTCTGTGACAGGACCGTCCATGTGAATGAGTCATGGCCAGGGTGAAGTCGACCCCGGTTCACTTCTGCTAAGGAGAATCGTGTCTGTTTTTCATCTTTCCCTCCTCTTTAACAGTCTCCTTCCCCCTCTCCCCCCTGAATTCAACCATTCGTGCTTGTGTTGTTCATTGATTCTCTCAACCCTCGCACTCTCTCTTTCCTTTTGAGGCATCTCGAACACAGTGTGAAAACTTGGCAATAGACAGCTGCCCCTATAGCCCCCTCCTTCTCCGTCCCTCCGGCCTCTTTTCTGGCAGAACACCGGCTGTCAATTTGGGACTATAGGTTTGCGGCGTTGCCCTGACCTGTGGTGGACCCAGCGCTCTGAGGCGTCCTTATTTTATCCCCATGAAGGAGTGAAACTAATGGAGTCCAGAAAGCTGAGAGGTACTCCTTGCAAGATACTGCAAAGGAAACGACATTCTCATAAATGTTGTGAACAATGGGGGAGGATTCGACGTTTAATTTAGCTTTTCTTGTGATTTCCATAGCCCTTGACCATTTTGGAATCAAACACAACTGGCAAAAGTTTCATAACCTAATACAAATTCATTGTAAAATTATTTTAACTGCTTATTTCCAATGCTTTTAACTAGGATTTGCCTTCCATCGTGTGTCTTTTTTTAACATTAAATTTCTTATACGAGATTCCTCAAGCTTTATCACTTTTGGTAAAAGACTATGTAAAAAACTGAGTTAGCATCTGGTTAAAAGTAAAGTAAAGTCAATGCCATCTTCTTCATCACTGCGTTCTGTCTTAATGACGAGCAGGGGGCGAGTCCTCTTGTTGCAGTATATTGCGCAGATATTTATGGGGAAAATCCCTTTACTGAGTCTTTGAACTCAGTAAACGCTTTGTTGATCAGTTTTTGGCCTTAGTTGCTATCTTTAAATGACTGAGTTGTGTTATGCTAAATATAACTTTATTCTTTAAGTCATGGTCCACATGTATTTATTGCACACGGAGAAAAATCTGAATATCAGACTTTTTTTCCAGCATTTCAGAAACACCATGTATCCATATACATGGCACAGAGCACAGAGAACACAGTTTGTTTGTCGTTAGTCAAGTCGAATGGGCGGCCCTGTTTGTATGACAGATATTCAAGTATTCCACAGTCCCATTTGACTTTTGAACAGTTTGGTATACAGAGGAGTTCATGGTTGACTTAAAGACTGCAAACAAGTGTAAATCATAACACATCCATCACCGTGCTTGGTTGGTATGACGTGTTCACGCTGATATACTGTGTTTGGTTTTCTCCAGACATGGTGCTGTGCATTATGGCTAGAACTCTCCATTTTGGTCTCATCTGTCCAAAGGACATTGTTCCAGAAGTTTTGTACTTGCTGATAATCAGTTAATTAAGTGCCGTGTTATTAGCAGCACCTGGCTGACTTACCCTCTTAGATCCTATGGAAGCAGTAAGTGTGGACTTAATTTCTCACAAGTGTGCAGAATCCCAAGAAAACTTTCTTTTTTACGTGACAGTATATCCAACTTTCCCTCACTCACTTTGATCTAGAATCTCACGTTGTTACATGGTGAAGCACTTTTTAACGATTGCTGCAACAAAGACTAAAGTCGGTTGGGTTACAGATTACACTCATCACAATCCGAGTTCTGACACAATTCTAAGATGAAGTGAATTTAAAAAACAAACAAACTTTAAGATATTATAATGCATCACTGTGGCTCATTCATCCATCCATCCATCCATTCGCTTCCGCTTATCCTTTTCAGGGTCGCGGGGGGCGCTGGAACCTATCCCAGCTGTCATAGGGCGAGAGGCAGGGTACACCTTGGACAGGTCGCCAGTCTGTCGCAGGGCCAACACACAGGGACAGACAACCATCCGCACTCACATTCATTCACGCCTAGTGACAATTTGGATTATCCAATTAACCTATCCCCACAAGCTGCATGTCTTTGGACGGTGGGAGGAAGCCGGAGTACCCGGAGATAACCCACGCAAACACGGGGAGAACATGCAAACTCCACACAGAAAGACCCCGGCCTGATGTTGGAATTGAACTCAGGACCTTCTTGCTGTGCGGCAACAGTGTTAACCACCGTGCCTCATTTCAGTATTATGTTTTTGAGTCATGGCTGAATGAAGCTGTGAGGACTACAGTCTAAAGGATTTACAGTCTACAGTCTTGGATTTATTAAAGATATATTTAATTTGATTTAATCTATTTGATCTATTCCCCATATGGAAATATTCCAAAAGTTACTTATGAAAGGGAAACCAGCTGTTTCCATTTTGCAAACTTATACTGTAATGTTTGGTTTCCATGTGTGCTACATTTCAGTAGCCTACTTTCTAAAATAATACGCAGTTAATAAAATCTTCTAATTCTGGTAAAAGTGTGTTACTTAAAATATTGAACACATTCCAATTTTTAGTTGTAGAGGTGCTGTACAGTAACACACCACACTCGTGGTTCTGGTTACAACGTTTTAAGGCCATAGGTGAGGTTTCCTGCGCTCTCAAAACAGCCTTGGAAGTTCTTGGACAGCCGTTAACTAGCACATAACTACATGGCCTTTTGTGCACAAAAAAACAAACTGACAAATGATTAGAATCTTTTCACTGGAAACAATGAATTCATTCAGCGGGACCATTAGGGAGACTGCTTTAGACATAATGCTAACATCTGGCCACTGTTTAGATCAAGACGTTATTGCTGCATTAGCTGATTACTTGTGCAATGAGGGCAAGCTATACACACATGATTAGCATACCATGATCTTATTACATTGTTAGCCATCCAATCCACTTGTCGGTAGACTAGTGTTATCATTTAATTGGAGTTATGACTCTCACCATCTGGCCAGATTATTTGGAAAATATGCTCTCCGCATATTCTTTAGGTAAATATTTATTGTTCCAGCTAGTTTCAGCTTACTGCTGTTTGGTGCTGTGCAGGCTGTGTACATGTATTCATAGATCAGCAAGAGTGCATCCTTTCATTTGACTCCTTTTATGCTGCCCTACTAAAATGTAGTCGACCTTATAGCCACCAGTTCCAACTGGTTCACAGCCGTGTGAATTACTGACTTAGTAAAGACCCAGAGACACAATATTAAGCCATAATGATCACTTACAAGCAGGATTACTGACAAACAGCTTTTGCGATAGTGACCACAGTCATTGGCTTTTTATTCAAAATTGTCCACAAAACACCAGATTCTAAATTCATTTCTTACGGCACTTACTGAAATTAAACAGCCATATAATGACTTTCTGTCAAGGTCAGATCACTTTTGTATCCTTAGGGAGTGGTGGTAAGGAGGGCACTAATGGATGGCATTACCCAGTAACTCGATCTTAGATGAATGGATGAAAATAATCTGTTGACCCTGAAGCCTGAACCCAAGGACAATGTGAATGTATACTGTAAAATCGATGTAAGTTACAAGAAATACTGCAAAATTAGGCACAAACATACGAACACTGGCAATGTGTTGAACAGTTTGAACAGGTTTCCATATTGTAAAATGTTTTCTTATTTACATTAAACTTATACAAATCAATAAATATATGTAAGGAAAAAAGCTTTTAATTTATGTGCATGTGTGTATGAAGGGGTGTGATATTAGGTATCCTAGGCTTTTGGAGCATGTGGCTACAGGCCCGTATGCTCGAGGATGCTTTCCTCCAGTTTCAGGTAATCACTGTACTCCTTCAAGTCCGCCTCCTCGCTGTCTACCTGGAATGTGACTGGCTTGTCAGGCTCCTGCAGACAAAGCCAGAGAAAAAAGCTTCATCATAAACAATAATTACGAAACAATAGAGCACCTAATCCAAGATCTCAGCGTTTCCCATCGTAGAGGCAGAAAATTACATTGCCTCTGAATTTTACTGAACTGAAATTTTATTGAAGGATGCAAATATTAAATAAGATGACACTTTTCTAGTAAAATCTGGACTGTGCCCTGCATCTGTGTATTGCATGCAGGGCACAGTCCTTTAAAGAAAAAAAAAAGGAAAATTAGGATACTGTGTGGCAAATTCCTGATACTTTCCTCCCACAACAGTAAACCTGACAGTATTGTTCATATCATATTTAAGCTGTGCCTTGTCCTTATCATCCATCTAAATTCAAATTGCCGTAGATGTTTTAAAGCCAACAGCAGAAAGAAGCTGGAGGTGAACATGAAAATTCATTCCTGTTTAGAGGAATTAAGAGAAAGTATCCACTCCAAGTGACATTACTAAAGCAAAACAAAACTTTTTTGGTAGCTGCCATGCAGCCTAAGATAGAACCAGTTAGCCACTTAAGTTTGCTTCTATACTTAGCAGGCAGACTGTCAGGCACTGCCTGTCAATAACTGCCCTATCCCCAGTGCTTGGGATCAAATAACGATGTGAATGAATTAAACATAAGCGGATAGAAAATGAGAGAGAGACATAAAAAGAGATACACGAGTGCCTTCTTCATCTTTTCCAATGTCAACTTTATACGTCCACATATTTAGCTGGGTCAGTACTAAAACTTTTGTAAGTCTGCTGAAGATTCTGATAATGCAGGGAAGTTTTGTGGGAAGTCAAGGTTTAACTCAAGGACACTTTCACTGTAGACAAATGGCAAAGGACACAGGGAAAGAAAAGCTTTAGTGTTCTCCTATCCTTTCTCGTCTTTCATTTTCATTTCAAATCTAACCATTCGTTGTGTGTCACTATGGTCTGAACTGTCAGATCTAGGAAATTACAAACACTGGACACAGGACATCTTTCCTCCCTCTCAGCTGCTGTTGAGCCACCTTCCAGTCACACTGATGGAAACTGGCACCTTGAGACTTCTGGGAATTCAGTTTAGAATTAAAACCTACTGCTCACCACTTGTTTCTTGGACTCGCCTTCCTCCTTTCTCGGTTTCGCCCACAGTTCTTCCCACTCCAAATAATCCTTCAGCCTGTCATTCTCTTGGTCAAAGAAGATCTGCATGTTTAAATCCTGCATACAAACAAAGCAAAACAAGACAAAGATACTAGTTAGCAGTCAATAATACTGTAGCAGCCATTAAATACCTTTAAGAAAAATTACACATTTTTACCGCAGTTTCTTAACATTACACAAGGGTCCAAGCAAAACAGACAGCTCACAGTCTTCTTACCTCATTCTTAACTGGGGAGCGGAGGGCCTTTGGCACATTGAAAACACGTAGCACTCCAAGGTTGTCAGCAACAGCCAGGTAGTGTTGTTTGGCTGTAAGTACAAAACAGTCCATTAAATGAGTTTTAAGGTTCAAAAATCGTATCTGTCCTGAGCACCTAATATAAGCCAAGAACTCACAGGCGGTGATACAGGGTTTGATGCAGGTAATTCTGGTACTGGCGACGTGTTCATGGACGTGTGTAGGTTCGCTGGTGTTTAGGAGCAGGTTCCACACCTCAATACTGCCATCATTTCTCCCAATGAAGAAAATCGCAGATCGGGAGAGGGACCAGCATGCCGCACTGTACTCTTGCTCAGAGCTTGGTCCCACGAAGATTGGGCCACCCTGGATGTTGTGGTTTACAAGAAGTATTTAAAAAATTTTGTGCGTTCTGAAGCATTTTAATTATTGAATTATGTGCTCCAATTTTGTCGATTGAACTTGTGGTATTTTACTTGTGTGTTACTTAGGACGAATTAGTCTGTGTCTGCGCATAGTTCCCATTTGGACGTGCTTCAAAAACCAAAATTGACAGTGTTTATCCAAAAACCAAACAAACAAAAAAACCCGACTGCTAATGCTGAGGCTCCACAAACCATACATGACTGCTACATCCATTTTTTATGTACAGTCTATGTCTGTGACCAACTGAATAAGTGTGAATAGTTTTGCTTAGTTTTGCAGTTTAAATGATCAAAACAGCAACCAAGAAATTACGTAATTTGAATTGTCTCGATTCTATGTGATTTATGCATACGTCATATGAGGTAATCAATGTTTTCTGTTGCAGTACCATCACACCCTCTTTCCAGATGGCAAAGTTCCAGCCTCCTGTTGTCAAAAGAATGTCTTTGAAAAAGGGTGATCGCTGCATTGTGTTCACAAACCAGGCATGAGTTCTAAAACAGAGCAGGGGCTTGGCACCTGGGAGTGAAGTGAGACAGATGGAGAATATGCACAGTTTTATTTGACAGTAATTTCCTTCCAGGGTAATCATAATGCAAAGGAGCAATTAACCCTGTAAAACATTATGGTCATTACATTTGCCCAGGTTACCAAACTAAATAGTGGATTTAATGTGAAAGTAGCAATCAAAGTCATTTCAATAAATTGGGTGTAATTGTTTTATGAATCAACGTACTGCTGTCAGTCTGACAGCTGAGCACTGGTGAGCCATAAAAAAGAGAGCGCGGCAAGCCCGACTACTCACTGAACTTTCGTCCAAACTCATCTTCCTCCAGTTTCCAGTCAGTGTAGACAATCTCTCCTTCCTGTAAAAAATGAACATAAAACTGTTTATAAATGTATGTATGCGTCTTCCTTATTTCAGTTAAGTTGTAAAGTATAGTACACTCCTTAAGTGGCATGACAAAAACATGTGCAAAAACCTAATAAAAAAAATCATTCATTATTGGTTATGCCAACTTGAGATGAACTTCAATGTAACAAAAAGAAGTCCAGCTTGCTCACAAGCTGAGTAAAGCGTACTTAAGCAGTCAAGAACTTAACTGTATTTTTTACTTGCTCTATGTTGATATCATTTGAAGACATTTTCAAGTTTCAAGTTTTATTGTCATGTACAGATAAACAATGTAGCCACATTTAACCATAATGAAATGTTTTGGCTCGTGCTCCTCAGCCTTACATGAGCATATAGAGAGTGTGCAGTTTATTTAGAAGAAAATAACAGAATTTTTACCTCTGTTCCAACATAAAACTTGGTAATGACATCGTCCAGGGTCTTGAGCGTCTTGGCTGAAGGTATTCTGAGTTGACTGTATTCTGGGAGGACCTCTGCGCCATCATTTTCATTATCTTGTTATGTAAGACAAAACAGGAAGAGACGGTAAAGTAAGAACAGGTTAAAAGTTCAACTCATTGTTTTTTATTTATTTATTTAACATTTCAGTGACCTGAGAGAGGGAGCCTGGTGCTGACGTGGGACTAAAATGTTCACAATACTCAGCGCCTTGTTACTAGACAAGTACAAATATTTCAATAAACTCAAATAGGGGAAGAAAAATAGGTGAAAACTAGCAGATTTTAGGAAAAAGAACATCTGCTTTATTCAAATGAAGGAAATAACAGCCTGAACCGCGGCAGTGGTGCTGTAATTTGACCGTGAACAAGACGACAGAAGTACTAAAGCAAGTGAGGTGGGGAGGGGTTACAGCCGAAGTGAAAGGGCTGGTAAGAGTGGATTTGAAGGGAGAGAGAAAGAAAAGCACAAGAGGTAGAGGTAGGAGGGAAGCCTGTGGAGAAAACAGGGACAGGAGGTAAAAGGTGGAGGGGCTGAAATAGGTTAAGCTGGTAGAAGCCTTTTCCATCACAAAAGCCTGACTGTCTGCCAGAGATCATGTGGGTCTATCTGTTCACAGCCCCTTACCTGTGGACCGCTCTCGATCAACTCTCACTCTTAAAGGTTAGATCAGATTACCAAACCACATGTCTTCTAAATCTATTTTCTCCCAGTTAAGATGTGTGTAAAGATATGCGAAAGATGATACAGGAACAGCTACAGACAGTGTTTGACTTTGATTAATCCCCATGAGGGCCTGCTCACAATTTATTTCAGTGTGAAAAATCATGTTAACAAGTATATTGTAGCTTTTTAAATGTTCAGAAAAATGTCAAAAGGCACAGAAGCAGACAGCAAAGACCACCCTCAATCAATGTGAGTCAGATATCTTAGGTAACGCTGCAGTATTAATCACACAGGGATTCATTAAAATCGTAATAACAGACTCCCTGAGGGCTGATGAAAAAAGAAGCAGATTTATTGCTTGAGTTAGTAAGCATATTAATTCTATAACAACCAGCCACCAAGGCTGTGTTTATGGAAGCCAGACAAAGACATGTCTCTTCTTGACCAGCCAGGACACACATGATCATCTTCTGGCCCTCAAGGAGTCTGAGCAGCATATTGCAAAGAGCTGACAGTCAGCAAAGCCAATGGTCTGCAACTATGGCGGCCTTGTTTTGGAAGTATCGCTTAATAAAGTGCCATGAAACCTGAGGAGAGACAAGACAGAGAGAGAAATAGAGTAGCTCAGGGCCAAATGAGCCCTGCCCCACTGATCACTGTGCTCAGCCATCCAAAAGAGAACTCAAGAATCCAAAACTCCCTCAAAGAGGTCAGGAGACATGTCTGTGATGCTCACTGTTTGCCCTCCTCACTTACTTCAGTTTTTAACACATTCTGTGCCATTCAGATATTATAAGAATTGTTCAGGCACATAAAAAAATAATTGCTCTTTACCTTTGATATTTTGAAGACACAGTGAGTGTATCTTTCTATAGTTTGCGCTTGAGCTTTGCTTCAATACTTTCCTCATCAAAACTGTTATATGGACAACAATGAAAATGAGACTATCAGCTACAATGGGGAAATCATTTCTCTAATTGTTATGGTAGTTTAATTTTAATGGAGGGCACACTGAATATAAACCAAAAATCCAGAAAACACTTTATATAGAAGTTATAAATTGATTTTGAAAGAAGAATTTGATCCATGACCAAAGAGCCGTCCATGACCCATCTTTAGTGTTCTGACTGAGAGGATGTTTGTGTCCAAGATTTTACGTTACGTTACATTGGTCCCTCAGTGCAATGAGTTTGCCCTGAACCATTAGCAGAAAAACAGTCCTAAAGCATGTTTACATCTCCGTGCTTGACTGTGGGGATGATGCTCTTAGTGCCATATGCATCATTTCTCTTCCTTCAAACACAAACACAATAACTTGACCACAGTACTTTCTCCCATTTACATCCTCATTGGCAAATTTGACATGGGCCTGTAAATGTTCCTTCTTGAGCAGGGGACTTTGCGAGACCCGGAAGATTTCTGTCCATTGTCCAAACCGTTACCAATGGTGCTCTTGGTGTCTGTGGTCCCAACTGTAGCCAACTCCAGCCTCAACAGGTCTGCAGTCCTGCCCCTGACATCCATGGAGAGCTATTTGGTCTTACTTATGGTGGTGGAGTGTTTGGAATGGGAGAAACAGATTCAGGAGTATCTGTAACTGACTGATTGACTGTATGAATCATACTTGTTATTAATCTCTGGCTCTCTTCTACAGGATGTCTTTTATCCTGTCTTCCCTCTCTCACCCCAACCGCTCAAGGCAGATGGCCCCGCCCCTCCCTGAGCCTGGTTCTGCTGGAGGTTTCTTCTTGTAAAAAGGGAGTTTTTCCTTCCCACTGTTGCCAAAGTGCTTGCTAATAGGGGGTCATATGACTGATGGGTTTTTCTATGTATTATTGTAGGGTCTACCTTACAATATAAAGCACCTTGTTGTTGTGATTTGGCGCTGCATAAATAAAATTGAATTGAATTAATCTGTCTGCCGCATGCAGACATGCAAATCAATTTATAATGTTTATGTATTTTTTTTCTAGATTTTTGGTTGATTTTCTGTTTCTCTCCATTAAATTGAAGCTTCCATGAATATTAGAGACTGTTCTTTTTTTTCCAATAAGCAACAAGTTCAGCAGGGGATCAAACAACATCTCTTATGGACAATCGGTTTGATTTGAAAGAGCATGTGAGTGAGTCAGCTTCCTAAAACGTTTGGCATCAAACAAAAAAACCACAAAGTATTTTGTGTAATTAAGCAATGTGACTGATTGCAGGAAAACAGAGAACGAGCATAGCAGACTGTAACAGACAAAGCCTTGCAGCCTCGAGGGTAAAAGCTCTTGCTCACCTGTGTTCCTACCTGTATTACTATTACAGGTGTAATGTTCTAGGCTGAACTTCAAAGGAGCATACTCTCCACTTGTATCAATCTTTGGCAGGGAAACCTGACACATGGCATAAAAGAAGATGGCTTTTATCACTTGAAGAAAAAAAGAAAACCTTATCTAAAACAAAATCACAGAGCATGCTCAAGAATCTACACACTGAAGTCATTACCTAAACCCCAGTTAAATAAATCCAATGCACACGTAAATACAAAATTAAATAGTTATTCAATTTAAGCCATTTTCCTTATTTTCTTGTAACAAATCTTTGTCTGCAGAATAATTACTGATGTGTAAAAATAACACTAAACATCGAATCATTCTTTTTCTTATGGTTGATTTTCTTATGGTTGGAAGTCAAAGAAAAAAGCTCTTTCTACACAAATCACAATCTCTGTAATGCATCCCAGACATGAAAGTACCCTGAAGAGTGGTTTCCATGTCCGGTCCAGGTGTTTGAAAGTTGTGGGGATGCTATAGGGTGTCATCATGGTCTTCTGATCCACATCTTGCTCCCTGTCGGCCAGAAACTGGTTCTGTAGTTTTGGCACTCGCAGATCCCAAAACATTACACTGCTTTAGACAGAGACACAATAAGATAATGTGGAATTAAGAACCACCTGAAAATTAACAAAATTCTCTATCATCAAATGTTCATATTCAAACATGATTGTTGCATATATAAATGTGGTTATTGCCAAAAACAACAGGAGCAGTGTTTTGAAATCTTTCTGTCATTTGCAACTCCTTTAGCGCCAGTCTAATGACGCAGAGTGTGAAACACAGTCTGTATTCACATTGATACTTCATATCTAAACTGAATAACAGGACATGCAAAATGAAGTAACACATAAAAACACTAGTGAGAATTAGACTGCATAGCTATTTCCTGAGAAATATAATGATTGCCAGATACACTCATTTACGTGGTTTACAAAAGGTAATATTTTAACCAACTGTATAGCTCTTCAATATATTATTGGCTCAGTATGTTCAACCAGAGGAGAATGACTACAGATTACACCATAGAATTAAGATGAAACTGGAAAAATAATCCAGCGTGTTTGAGTGCCATAATATATATTCACCAATAGAAAGCTTTACAACTTTACAGTATTAAAAAGCATCTTTACAGTCTACTCTACAAGAAAAAAAAACCTCTATATAAATACCTTTCATCTTTATGAAGAATTTATAGGTGATTTTTTCACACATATACATTTTATGTTTTAAACTTAGCTAGTAGCTGTTATGTCTTGTTAATCCAAGTCACTGATCTGAACAAAATTGTAGTGTTTTATTATTTAATTGATATGTGACTTGGCACTAATAGCCAGACAATTTGTCTGCCAAATACAGACAGTAAAACCAAAACCATACTCGAAGCTAGGTATGTAGCTTGCTAACTTTCTAGCATTAGCCTGAAGTTAGAATTCCATCTTCTCTAAGAGATCTGGTACTGCTTGAATTTTTCTGTATCTTGCAACTGTGTTTCTACTCTTTTTACAATTCAGCAATAAATACTTCTACTTCTTATATTCTTTGTATTTGCTTTCTTTTGTGTTTAATTTCCAGCGTTAGTTATAAGTCAGTTTGATTTGGAATTACACAAATATATACACCAAGGAACTTAAATTATGATGTATTTATTTAGCTCATGTTACGGCATAAGTAGTATATTATTCCCATTTGGGTTGTTTTGCTTATTATCTAAACTTGTCGAGGTCTTGCTGTAATTTCATAATAATATTTTATGTATCCTTTTTTCTATGCACATGTAGAGGTGTGGCAAAGTCAAGTCAGTTATGATGAGGGAAAATGACTAAAACCCATTTTCTAAACGCTGTTCACTTCCAAAGGTTTTCTTTCTTTTCTTTTTTTCCCCTGTATTTGACCTTCATTAGAATGTCAACAATCCAGAGAGACTCAAAACAAGGGCAGCGAGAGAGAAAGGGGACGTGATAAAGCAAACAGTGGATCTAGTGAGTGTATAATGTATCCATCAGGTAACCAGAGGCCTTTGTTTGCCTACTTTGCAAATAACTGTATGTATTAAAAAACACACACATGTTATCAGCCACTAAAATCACACTTAGAATCAACATCCAAAGTACATACTGACAAGCAGTGAAAAGTAAGAAGAAAAAGTATCAGGAGTTATTTTTTTCATTAAACTGTAGAGAACTTACCAGTCAGGGGAGCAGGTGACAACTTGAACAGACATGTTAGAAATGTTTTGAACTGGAACGCCTGTCCTGGTCACCTAAACAGAGGGAGTTACAAAATCAATAAATGTCTGCATCAGGCTTGGTCTTGTAAAGAATGAACATGGTTCATGAAGCTGTATGGGTGGTTGGATTTTCCCCTGGGGGCACTTTGATGATTGCCTTATTTTACTTATCAAGATGACTGAAAGTGATCGATGTGATTTACTGCAAGTAACTACATAGAGGTAAGTGATAGGCACAAGTGGGAAACCAAATCTGGACATATATGGCTAGTAATTTTCTGTGTACACTTAATATTGGATTTCTTTGTAAAAGACAAAATACCATAGTCTTACTGCAGAAAATATATCTTTAGATAAATATAAGTTTAGATTTGATTTCTTTTGACGTTGTGATTGTGGGGTTTGTTTTCCTCTGAACATATA
>NW_024582414.1:825961-887191 GCF_018398535.1 Haplochromis burtoni
GATACAGGAGGAACAATGCGGTTTTCGTCCTGGTCGCGGAACACTGGACCAGCTCTTTATCCTCTCGAGGATACTTGAGGGTACACAGTGTTTGTATTAGATATAATTTAGGGAGGCTGAGATCTAAAGATTGCTTTTCTGAGACTATTGCTGTGTAGTCACACAAAAACACCTTTTATCCACACGCTAAACAGCAGTAACCTTGTGGAAGGGCTCAGAGTAGGCTCATGTGCGCCTGGTGGAAAAAGTAATTCCCAACAGTTGTTAATTCCCTCCAACCCCTTTGCCCTTCAGTCCCTCAGTACCTCAAATGTTTTCGGCAGCCACTGGACATCAGTAACTGGGGATTTGTGGCTGCTTTCTATGGAAGAAACTGCACAGTAGCTCATGACAGGAGTCTTGTTCTCTTTTTTGTTACCCAAGTCCTGTAGGGAAAGCAGACACGCGACAGTAATGTGCTGTATGGTGAGCTCTGACAATTCAGTCTACACACAAATTCAATCTAGACACAAAGACTGTACACAGCTGAATAACCACTGTAAAACGCACAAGCAGAATAATGAAATGCAAATGACGACTTCGATGTGTGCATGGAAAAACAAACAGCACACAGATAAATACACTCAAACACATTCTGGCACAATAGAGCCACTTAAAAAACATAAAATCGCTGCAATATGATTATTTAATTTGTTTAAAACACCTCCTCATAGTATTGCAAGCAAATTTTAAACATATATCTTAGTCGTTTTGTGGACCTGCAATTGGATTTATTATGTGCAATGGAGCGAATAAAAAAAAAGTAGGTAGAGAAGATGTTAATTTAAAATGTAATTCTTCATTTATCTGACAACCCAGTGACAGGTGGTGGTGTAGCACAGCTTTCACATCACCTAACAGAGCGTTCTAGTAGATACAACTGCCACTGTTTACACTGCAAACAGCAGGAAGGGCAGTGATCTGATTTCACTGTGTGTTATCTTCTATGTGGGGGCAAGAAACAAGAGTTATGTAACAGCTGGCGTATGTGAGCCGGTGCTGTTGACTCTGGTGAATAAAGGGCTAACAATGACAAAGAGAACAGAAGGAGGCACAGAGGGTGGGAGAGGGGAAGGCAAAGAGAAGGAAGCAGTAAG
Source organism: Haplochromis burtoni (assembly GCF_018398535.1). Classification (NCBI taxonomy): domain Eukaryota; kingdom Metazoa; phylum Chordata; class Actinopteri; order Cichliformes; family Cichlidae; genus Haplochromis; species Haplochromis burtoni. The sequence goes on from NW_024582414.1 coordinate 827,098, forward strand.
GAGAAGGATGGAGGCAGCTGCTCCACTGTAGTGGCAATAAAAACACCCAAGGTAAATCTGGGCCAGAGATGATAGGACACGAGTGTCTACTTAAATACAGCTGGAAGATATCAGTGCGGGTTAGGCTTTAAGCGGAAGCTTTAAGAAACTGTAAAACAAAACATTTTAAAACTATAAAAGCTACACTGAAATGAGCTAAAACAAAACAAAGTCAAAACTTACATATCATTTAATTTTTGCATGATTCAATGTGCATAAAGTTAAAAGATTAAAATTAGTAAAACAATTTTTAAAAAAGAGACTTTTTCATTTGATTCAAAATTCATTTCAAATTTATATGTTGGATTATGCAGAAAAAATATTATTGGGCAGAAAGGTCTATTGCTTTATTATGTGTTCAGGTTGTGTATCATGTTATTCAAAAGTAACTAATTACTTTTTTCAGTAACTTGACTAACATTGTACAGAGCAGCATGTCTCACTGCATCAGTACTGTGACTATTTCAAAGAGAGTATGGGTACTTACAAATGTGTCAGTGTCAGAGTCGGAGTCTGAGGCTTTTTTACTGTTAGGCCGTGTTCCCTGTAAGTGCGGGATGTGAAAAGAAATGTCCCACAACACCACCTGAGACATCAGCAACATAAAATCGTTTAGTGCTGATGATCATTTGAGCCTGAGACTATAGATAATAATATACAAATATATATATTAGAAAAAAAACCTCAAACATATCATATTAAATGCTGACAGAAGAGTGGCAACAGCATGCAATACCATGTTTATATTGAACTAAAATGGGGGCATGGGATGAGAAACTGATTATTTTGATTTGTGAAGTTGAGACGCTGAGTGAAAAAGGAGCACCTTGCCATTCCTGCAGCCACCAACAATAACATTTGGATTCGAAGGGCAGAACTCGAAGGCAAAAATGTCATCTGGGCACTCCAAGAGCAACTATATATATATTAAAAAAATCAAAACACATAAAAATGAGCATACACATATTTCCAAGCAGAGGTTTCCATGTATAAGGAGCTTCCCAACGCAAAAATGTATTTATTCTAGTCTCTCATATGCCTACACTAGACATAAGGGGAAAAAGACAGTATGCAGTATATTTTTTAGCTTTATTCCCTTTTGTAGAAAATATTAATTATTTATGTGATTTATATGTCTTGTCAAAGTGCCACTGGTCCCAGAGGCTGAAACCAAATCATGACACATGCACCATTGAAGGCACACATGGAACTCATATTACTTTTGAGCGATTTAGCAGCTTGGTTATATTGATTGAGTGCTTGGCTCAAATCAATAGATCTTTTCAAATTTACAGCAGAAGATAAATTACAGTAAAGGGCAAAGACTTAGAGCTAACTCTCAAACACATACATTTAAAAAAATGTTTTCTCGACTCCCATTAATGGGTTTCTCTCCTCTACTTCTCATACCCGGGGGTTAGATTGATCGGGGAAGCCATAGAAGACAATGAAAGCAGGACTGTTGATGTACACAGTGGACTTATCCAGCTGCTCCTCCTGTTTCTTTGTAAAAGTCACAGCTATCAGACCTGCCACATAGACAAAAAAACACCACACCCCACAATGTATCAGCTACATAGCAACAGGAAAACAGACCTGTGTTTACAAAGCCTTTTTTGAAAAATCTGTAGATCTACTCTAATTTCTACTTTACATAGAAGCCACAAATTGATAATGCTTGTGCACTGATCACACTGATATTCTTTTTCTGGTTTTGTGGACGTCGATGTGTGTCTTAAGGTGATGCGTTGATATTACAGATATTACAGAGCTTGTCAGTGAAGTTGAAATAACAGGAAAAGGGAGTTCAATTTCTTTTAGGCAGGCTATTGTATATTTGTACATATTTATATCATTGCCCACTAAGTGTATACTTTCTCGCCACAAACTGCTGTTGCTGAAAAAACAAGAATTGGGCAAACTCCTGCCTGCCCAGGTCTGTGCAGGGGGTCAATAGTGACCTAATTTTTCCAACTAAAAAGTGAAAGAAAATGAATTATGATGATTTTAATGTGACCTGTCAGGGTTCTAACGATTATTTTGCAATGTTAATGAATGTCCAAAGTTTCTATGGTACACAAATCTTGACTTTATCATAAATGTACTCTATGCTATGTCTGTAGAAGTCTATGTACTTCACCATGGATTGTAGGGTGCCAGCTGACGCTGCTGATTTTCTTGCCCATGGCGCGCTTCTCGTCTGTGAAGGTCCATTGAAGCTTCAGACCTTCAGAAACCATCACTAACTGGTCAGAAGCTTCTGCTCCTATGCCCAAGGCCTTAAAGTCATCAGTGAACACATTCATTATGTGTGCCTGCTGAAGGGCATGCAAGACCCTGCAAAGTGAAAATGTACCTGTTGAAATTTGGACCGGTACTTTTTATGTATCATTGCTCACAGACAGCGGAGCAAACAGACAAACAAACAAACGCTGCTGGAAACATTTTTTCTCTCTCGCCTTGGCAGAGGAATAAAGTACACACAATTGTCTTAATACACCATCATCATATTTCCACTGAATATTCCTGCATTCATAATACTGGATGGGATTGAGTTATCTATGGCTGATATTTTGAGCATGGGTTGTTAAGAATCAGATGGAAACGACGATACCATAAGAATTCATTTTACCTGGGGGTCACTGAGTTGACAAACTTCTTCAGTTTCTCAGACCTGAGGATGTTTTCTTTTTCTTTCTCTCTTAGCTCTCTTGGTTCATACTGGGTAAACACATTCCTCTGAACCGCCCTGTAAAATAGACAGAAGGCAACACATACAATAAAACATGGAACTTGCCTTACTTTTAAAACAATATGTTCTGAAATGTGTTGCAGATTCACTGAAAGCATATATAATTTATATATATATGTATGTAGACAAAGCAGAAAATATTTCTGAAATTGATTTCATCTTACTTCCTTGATTTGAAACAGATGCAGTCTTATTATCAGGCTAGTCAAACCTGCACGTGCTTTCCCTCCCTACAGAACAAATCCATTTTAAGTGTACTGATTTGCTGGCCTACCGCTCCGTCTGAGCAGTGCTGCTCTGCAGTTTGGGAACAGCCTGCATCCCGCAGTCCCTCTGCATCTGCTTGATGCTGAATCTGCTGTCTTGGTAGGAAGGACACGCCACGGAGCGACACTCAGCCTCTGTACTGTTGCGGTCAGAAAAACAGACAGGTAACCCCGGTCTGCGCTTTAAGTCAAACTTGTAGCACAGCTGATGATGACAGAAGAGACAGAACAGAATTCATGAGCAAAGCAATCAGATCAGATATAAATATTTAATGTTAATTTGAATATACTGCAGTGCCTTTTCTCTGGTCTCTTTGACAGACTCTTGATCTACTTCCAGCTCACTGCCGAGAGATATCCATGGCTTTGGTTCTGGGGTTTTACTGACATCATCCTCCAACACTATTATTTCAGGTTGTGGGGGCTGCAGAACCTAAATACAATTGTAAGAATATATAATATAAAGGACAAAATAACAGTAAAAAAAAAACAAAAACACACACTAGCAATCTTTACATGTATTCATACTTACAGCAAAATGCTTATGCTAGGGAAAGATAATAAAGTAGTACTTAAAGTCTTAAATTTTACGGAAAAATAGCCTGGAAAGCGAAACACCCCGGATGATATATGACCTGTCACTATTACTAATAACTGGTGCCACAAAAGCACTAGAAACAATTAACGACCTTTAAATTAAATAATATAAAACTTCTGTTATATTACTGCTTATCAGTATACATTTTTTAATTATTGGCCTGGTCTGTCTAATAACAAACATGTATTGAGGAAAGAAAAAATATATTAACAAAAGAGAACCTTGTTACTGTAACCAAAACTGTTAGCTTACATTATATATTCTAGCCTTGGCTTCTGGTGTGAGAACCAGGTAAAAACTCTGTCCGTAGGTGAAATCTACATCAAAAACAAGCAATATTTCATCCTCTGGGTAGTCCTGTCAAAAGAAAGTGAAAATCACAGCATTAATTTTTTATGAGAGTGTTAGAATACATCACAGTACAAACTACTTCTCCAGTAATTTGGTTGAGAGTGAATGTGAAAATGCCAAAAACCCTACAAACATCACAAAAAACGAAATGGCTGAAAGGAAAACTGGTGTCTCATTTGTAGATGACTAAAGTTGCAAAGTTCTGTCCTAAATGCATAAAAGAATTTAGATCAGACAGAGAAAAAAATGAAGTTAAACTGGTTGCTTTGTCTTTTCCCACAGCTCTTAACTTGGGTCTGTGCATCATCACAGTGTCTGGCTGCTGTTGTCTGAGTAAACTATGCAACAATGCATAACCAGCGCCTAACCAGCACAAACTGCTTCACAGGGTGGAAATCGGACACTGCGGCTCTTGTCTTAATATCCTGTATGATGTCGTCCTTTTCGAGCAGCTTGTAAGGGCTCTGCTCTGTGACATCTTCATCAATGCAGCATTCAAAGAGCTCCTGGGTGGCTGTTGTCAGGACGATGGGGTAGATGTCATCAGGGTGATCTTCAGGAGCATTCAGAAACAATTGAGAGAAGAAAAATAGGGAAGTTATCTGATAAAACGAGCTTTTGGGCTTCATTCCCTAAAAGCAAAGCTGATGACTGATGACGGCTCAAATAAATACTAATACTAATACTACTACTACCACAAATAATAATAAAAATAGTGAGAATAATGATAATAAATAATTCAGAACCAATTACTTATGTTTTAGAATATTGAATGAGACTGTATCAGATAATCAAACAATAATGATTTTGATATCAAAACAATGTAAACACTCAGATAAGCAAACTCTGGTATAAATGTTGGGATTTTACTGTCTTGTGGATACACACAACAGCTGCAAAGACCACTGACATGTATTTATTCAAATATGCTTGGAGTGGGCCTGGAGAATGTGTGCAGAATTGGTGCATTGCAGTGCATTGTCCATGGGGACAAGTCCTTGTGGTCACAGCAAACTATAAGGCACGCGTACATCCACACAGAGCCTCGTGTTCACCTTCCAATGAAGAAATTTAACATCCCTCAGACCCAGCGAACGCCTCTCATCCTTTGCCTGCTTTGACTCTACAAATATCAGTCCTTATGAGAAGTCTGTGCACAATGTTTAAATGTTTCTAGGCGTACGTTTGTATCAGAATGTGTAAAAACCAATAGGGCATCCCTCAAGACATAAAGTGCAGTTACACACATTTATTCAGGACTGTTATAATACGAAGCCAAAGTACTTTACCATCGCCACAACAAAGCTTTTCCTAATAAACAATCCATTCAGACTCTACTATATCTAAGCCAAGCACAGTCCAGGGCATAGTACAGTAAACAAAGCTTTGTATAATGATAGTTTTCATCCTGCTTGTGGTCTCTCGCTTCAAAGTCTTTCCACAAGGTTGCTAAGGGGACACTGGGAACGCTCAAGTACAGCTTAAGTAACCACTTCCCAGCTGGGTGTGTCAACCTTTTCCACTCACACCACTTAGGCCTCACGCCAAATCATTGTAGTGGAAACTCACACCCTTCATTTCACAGAGTCATGTGTCAACTAAGGCATTTGTATTCATGGGAAATATTTGCTTGGGAGACATAAAGAGTGTGATCCGCAGCGTTCCACAGCCCTCAAGAATGCAATTAAATTATATTTGTTGGCTGCTCCAAAAAGCTATTTTTAATTTGTTAAGCTTCTTTTCTCTTGCATAATTTACCCAGGCATTTTTAAAAGCATACCACAAGATATTTATACCAAACCTCAGAGCATTGAAATTTTAGCACAGTTTGTTTTCCAGTCTGCTCATATTAGTGAAGGATTTAAGCTTGAACAAAATACATTTATCAGCGTATCCTTAATGTCACACAATGTGCAGAAACCTGCATTTATATTTGAACTAGAAGGCCAATGTGTTGTTATTGTCACAAAGATTTTAAACTGGTTCCTAAAAAATTACCATTAGTTTTATGGCAAAGACAAGATTTTAGGCTGAGCCCAGGCTTGGCTTGGGCTCAGCCTAATTAGGTCATGTTCAATTTTGTCACGTTCACAAATTGGACTTAAACTGCTGGAAGTATAAGATTAAAAGGAATAAATAAATGCAACAAAACTGAGCAAATTTTGAAAGGAAAAATATTTTTTACTCACAATCACCTAATCTAAATTAAAACACTACTTATGCTGATGGCTACAAGCACTTGATCGAAAACAAGTTTTGGGGTTGGTATGTCTAAGAAAAAACCAAATCTAGGGACACAGAGCCAAGTAGAGAAGAGCTCCAGAGCAGCAGTCCCCAACCCCCGGGCCTCGGACCGTTAACTCGGTTTCACGTGTGTTATGAATAAATCTTCCTTTTTTCGGTAACGGTACTAGTTTTATTTTGTTGTATTTATCCGCGACACCTTAAAGGCCGGTCCGTGAAAATATTGTCGGGCATAAACCGGTCCGTGGCGCAAAAAAGGTTGGGGACCGCTGCACTAGAGGTTACACAGCAGTACACTTGAGAACATATCAGAACAATGCACATATGAAGGATATATAACTATTCACATTATAGGACTACTTCAAAATGCGACTGTTCTTTTGACTTGAGCATTGCTACTGGTAAACCTGAAACGGAATAATAAGGGTCTGATTAATATGCTGTGCTGAAAGTCAGCACATATGCAAGTAGGAGAGCCAAATGCTCAGGCTCTCTGAGTTCAAGAATAAAAATACAGTGGTGAAAAATGAACAAAGCCAGCTTTTTGTAAAAGTAAAAACACAATAAGGAGTTCGAATTTAATTTTCTCTCTTCAAAAAAAAAAAAAAAAATACAAATAATTTTTTTCTTACCAGGCTTTTCCATAGGTGAAGGTGTCAGATTCTCCTTGACTGAATAGAAAGTAACTGTTAGTTGTTAGGGTAAATCAAAAACAAAAGCAAGCCTGTTTAGATTGTTTTGACAATGTGGACTTACACTGTCGGGGCTATAAGCTGGAGACAGGTGGAATGGGTAACACAGGATATTTTAAAAAGGAACAACTCTGAGAACAATAATCTTTAACAAGGACATGCCACCATCACCTCATCGTAAAATAATGTGCTGATAGTATTTAACTGTATGCAGGTTTTCAGCTGCGGCATGGTGAATGTAAACCAAACACTGAGAATGGGGAATCACAGCTGAGCAGAAACCATCTGCAAGCACCAATGTCACTGTGCTGTCTAACATTACACTCAAGACCAAATTAAAACAATCCAAATAGCTTTTTTTTTTCTGAGATTTTTTTCCTCAGCTATTTATGTTACAAAACAAATTAAAAGTAATTCAGTTCCCATGAGTTAAGAATCCCTCAACATAAACTTAATGGCCAATTCAAAAGCATCAAGGATTATAGGATCACCCTGGCTCTGGGAAATCCGTTTACTATTTTATTTACATGTCATGAAAGAACATCTTTCATACAGAGCCATATACAATAAAAGAAAACAAATGCATTTAAATTCAGAAATTAATACTCCAGGACTCACCTGTTTTTCTTGATGGACTTTTTTGCCTCTTGGGTGCCATCTTTGCTCTTTGGGCAGGTTTATAAAGGGAAGAGAGGAAGTTTACACATTTTTTTCAACCAAACACATTCTATACACAATTTTCAATTTAATTTTCACCACTGTCACTGGCATTAGAACTCATCCGCTCAGGCGATCTTGATGTCATTATCAAAAGCTCTGGTGACATCTTGTGGCAGATAAGGGAACTGCACTGCTTACTTAAAAAAAAAGCTGGTGAACTCTGAGAATAAATGCTTATATTAATTTAAACAACTTACCCAAATAATACATGTTAAAGTTATTATTATGACAATAATAAGTTGTTGTTTAGTTGTCTTAATCAGAATTATAATACAGATTACAACCAGTGATAGAGGAAGTTTTATTATACACTTGTGTTATTGTATTGTGTTATATTTTGTGCATATCAATAAAATTTATTTAATTGGGCAACATGAAGTTACAGCAATTAGCACTGTTGTCCCACAGCAAGCAGGTCTTGGGTGCAAATCCATGACCTTTCTATGTGTAGTCTGTTGTTCTCCTTTGTTCTCCAGCTTTCTCCCACACTCCAAGGACATGCATGTTAGGTTAACTGGTTCTCTCTGTTAGGCCTGTAATAGATTGGTGACCTGGATGGATGTAGTCTAATCATCAAAAGTAGTAACAACATAATTTGCCCACTGGAAATAATGTTTAGTGATGCGAATATACTCTGCCAAGAGGACGTTTTTACTGCTTTGTGTAATATTAGGAAACTTTATATATCCCCTAACATCTAGTTTAACAAGCTCAAATATTTTTCAATGAAAATTTTGTTAAAAACAAACTATGGGTGTGCACTTACAATAATAATTTACTAACATTATTTCACTTAATATTTCCTTCTGGAACAAAAATACACAAAAAAGGGAACTGGAAAGTATTGGGCCCATAAAATGCACTAACTCACGAAGATAAAATATTATTACAGTTTTGTAGTTTCTAAAAAGTTTTTTGTTTCATTTTGACGTTTGTTTTCAATACAGATTACTTTCTGAGTTCGCTTGTATTATTTGACAATGGTCAATTTAGGTTTTTATGCGTTTCCTAGTTAATGATAGTCTCATTTATTTCCTGAAATATGGATGGTATTTTAGTCAGTTTAATTTTAGTCCACTGTAGTACCAGTATCATATCCACATAGCTATCACTCAGTATAATCCAGAATATGTAAGTCTCGATTTAATATCATAAAGTATAACTCGTAACGTCCTGTTTTCTTTAAGGCTTACTTAGGCATTACAAATTAGAAGACATTAGCTATTACAGGCTAGTTACGTTAAGTTAGTTGTGTAGCTAGTTAATAGCTAAAGTCATCAAAAGAACATTGGATACGCAGCTTATTTTATGCTCGAAGGTGCAACTTTTCCCCTTTACAGAAGAATGAATCAATATTACCGTGATCTTACACCGCATAGGCTTGATACCTTCTTCTATCTTCTTGATATCTTCTTCGCACTCACTGTTTTTGCTCACCAGTGGGTTAGGAACCGCTGGGTTGCCAATGGTTACAAGAGAGAGGGCGGGAGAAAATTGACTGGCATTCGCACGAGCTAATCACATTCCAGCTCAACGAGGCTTCGCGAAGTGGTTAAAAGTTACCTGGGTATTTTACATAGTTAAAGGAGTTTACCGGAAAGACGAGTCTGGTGCTTTAGAAGTTCAGTCGAAGTCAGTGAGGTCCCTCGCGATTGTCTAATCAAAGCAACAGTTTTAATTATGATTTTTAATTGAGAGGAATATATTAATTTTCGTCGTTGGATCCGCAGCGTTGGGATGCAATTACAAGCTGATTAACCTGTTTCGGGATATCGGTAAGTATCTGTTAATGTACGTTATGTACTGTTTTCCCGGATCTACGGGGTATGAGTTCACTCCTTCACGAGGAGTAATGAATAGCTGACATGTTCCCGCAATGCTGGAAGGCGACCGTGACTGTAAACCTGAGCTGTCTGTATTATTCAGCAGTACAAGTAAGCTAGAAGTCACTGCCTTCCTTTCTTCCTTCCTTCCCAGTCAGCTGTTAACTAGTCATTAATCACGTGAAAGCTAGAGCTATGCATTCAGCTTGTGGCAAGTATGTTGGTTTGTTCTTCATTCTTAAGGATCAACATAGCAAAAATCAAGACTAGTATTTATTTCCCAGCCTGTGTTTTAATTCTTTTAAGTTTTCATGAATAGCACTAGGCTGGACAAAAATGTTACAATCTGCATTTAATCCCGTATAGCACATTAAAAATATTCATCATGTATCTGAAGTATAAAATGAACTCTAAACTATACACAAACACACTCATAAAGGAGCTTGCATGCATATCACCCAGATGTCAATAATTCTAGATATGGAGGAGTCCGGTGACTTGTATGACGTGCGTGAGACCAATGACCCCTCTTCTTGGGAGGACCAGCACCCCCAGTGTCTGCAAGACGTGGCAAAAGTGGAGCGCCTCAGGAGGAAGATCAAGTATTACTTCATGAACCCCTGCGAGAAATACCACGCTCGTGGACGTAAACCATGGAAACTCATACTGCAGATCATCAAAATCGCCATTATTACCATCCAGGTACACGGTATTCTCAAACATGATCCAAACAATTATGATCAGTTCATTTTATTGTGATCTACTGTCCTTATAAGACTTATAATTTATAAGATTTATATTATAATTTTTCCCTACTGCAGCTGGTTTTATTTGGGCTAAGCAACCAGATGGTTGTCACTTTCAAGGATGAAAATCTGATGACGTTCAAGCACCTCTTCTTGAAAGACTATGTGGACGGAGGCATAGCTCCGTATGCTCTTTACAGACAGGCGGATGTTTATGATCACATTGAGTACGTCATTCAACAGGTGACTAAAACTTATCTATAAATAAGAAAATAAACTAAGAAGCTGTGAAATGGGTTTACTTTGGTTGTTTGAAAACACAGCTTTACATGTGCCTTAGTTATTGTTAATTATTGCTGGAATTTTACAATTCTGTATCCTCGTATGTCCAAGCGTCTTACAGGCTAAGCGTGTCATGGAATTGGACTTTGGTCATGTCGCTTGAACCAGTATTTTAGTTGTGTTGATTATGGCTCATATAGTAACTGTGTTTTTAAATAACATGGCGGTTACATAAACCTCCTGTGGTAAAATGTTAGCAAAATGTCAGCTACCTTTTTCTACTGTTCATTTTCAGTATCGGCTTCTGCACAACATCACATTAAGCAATCATGAATATGAGGAAAAGCACAGTGTCTACACCCCGCTGTTACTGTGTCAGGAGTTCTACAGGAACGGGACCATCTACCCTTCAAATGAGACGTTTGAAATTGATGCTCATGTGGACACTGGTAAGCATGATTAATATTTACAGGAAAGACTCATAACAGTATTGCTAAAATACACTGATTTACACATAAGCCAACTGAAAGATTGGACACTGTGACTCAAACAAGGACTCAAAGATTTTTGCAATTTGTAATAATATAAAATTATATCTATTTATATATCTAATTATCTAAAGTGTAGAAAAAATAAGGTGCTGAAACTACAAAGAATGATGTTGACACTGTTAGCAAAAATGATCAAATTTGCACAACAGTGCCTTCATTTTAACCTAACCAGCTTCATGAAGTAGTCACGTGGTGATGTTTGGGTTTGCCTTATAGAAAACTAACTAACTAAAGCCTCTTCCAGAGTAAATAGATAACTGACACATATTGACAGCTAAGATAAACAGTGGACTAAACGACTACACTCACTACAGAGGAATGGCAGCCAGAGTCACTTATCCTACAGCTGCCACTGTAGCATGGATTATGCACTGGAATTGAAAGTAGTAAGAACACAGAATTCACTTGACTGTAATCTGCAGTCCACTGACATCTAGTGGTGAGATTTTACACACTGCACCTTTAAAGTAATCTCATCACTTAACAGCACCTCAGATTAATTGATGAAGCCTGCACAAATTGCAAATTGCTCCAAAGAAACCTCTGAGAAAGACTAATAACAGGAGAAGTTATCTGTCCAAGAAGCACAGTAAATGGGCATTAGGTCAGGTAAAATGTATGGAGGATAATTTATCAAGGAGCTGCTGGTGGCTTATTTTGTTTTCAAGGTAACACTTTGACTACCTCAGCCTCCTGAAGTATTTCCCCAGTACAGTGTATAGTGGAAACATCAGTTGTTTTCAGTCAGCAAAAGCATGCCTCCAGGCTCTGTAATGAGTGTTTGACCGATTGGCGCCATGATTGAGGGCTGCATCAATACCTTTGGCCTTCACTGAAATCCAAACCTAACTGATGTTTGGGATTGGAATGAGTTGGACCGTGATGTGAAGGAAAGGCAGCCAACAAGTGCTCAGCACTTTTGGTAACTCCTTCAGCACCGCTGGAAAAGCTCCAGGACACAAAGTCATGAAGGTGGTTTTGAGAAATAAACAGTGGAAGCTTTGAACTGCATAAAAAGGAAAACATATTTGACTTTGTTTAATTTATAGACAATGGAATCAGATATAAAAATAAAAAAATCCAATTAGGTCTAATGGGTTTATTTTGTTAATTTCTGTCTGTGTTGTGGCCTGTCTCTACTAGAGTGCCTCAGAGTTTATCCCCAGCCAGTACACGAAGCGCTTCCACATTTTAAATTGGATTTCATAAGGTACGGAAAAAACATTCGATGTTTTCTTTGACTTTGTTCCCTCGCTGTTGTTGCTGTATATGCATTTAAATCCTCCTGTCAGCTCATGTGCCTGCTCTGTCTTCCAGGTTAATATCTGTCAAGATTACATTTGTTCTCAAGGCAATAAATTTGCAGACAGTGAGACATCGAGAGCTGCCAGATTGCTACGACTTCACTCTTATCGTATGTCATTTGACTTGTCTTCGTGGCTCCGTGAGCATGAGTGGATCACGTCAGACTTTGACTCTTACTAGCAGTTATACGATGTATCTGATGTGTTGTATCACTAACGCTAACCCTTCACCGTGACAGTTACTACTTGTGACTCTGTACCTAAACAAATATAGAGAGTCTTTATTTCTGAAGTTCATTCGGGTAAACAAATTAGAGCAGTTGCTGTTTATATAATGAATGTTATCTTTGAGGCCAGGCAGATAAATGCTTGGCTATCAAGTGTGGCTTTAAGACTGGAGTGCTTACTCTTTCCTCTTCTCCAAATACGACTGTTTGGTTAACAGATCACTTTCAACAACCAAGCTCACAGTGGCCAGATAAAGGTTGATTTGGAAAACGAAGTAGACATCAATGAATGCAGGCAATGGAAAGTAACTGGAGCATGTAAGTTAGATGAGCAGATTCTAGTTTGTACAAATCATCTGGTTGGAGATTTTCTTTTTTTAATTTTGATGAAAATTTTGAATTCCTGTCCTCTTTCAGATGATAGAAGCATATACCTGACTGTGCTGTTTGACTGCCTCATCATTATAATGTGCATCATCTCCTTCGCCCTGTGCACGCGCTCGGTGATCACTGGGATTCAGCTGCAGCTCGTGAGTAAAACAAAGCGGTTTCTTTTGCTCAGACCTAAAACAGGCTGTGATTGTCTGATACATTTTTGTGTACACAAGTGCAAGAGAACGCTCACAGCTGATTCTACATCTGACTAGGCTCGGCAACATGTTTTTGGCATCATTGGAAAAAAAAGATATTGTAATTCAAGTGAAGGGATCTAGTGAAGTGAAGTGGGAGTAATATTGGCCAATCAGAGAGCAGATTAGGGTCCTGAAAGTCTATAGAGGAAGTTGGATGTGGCAGCTTAAGCAGTTGGGTGGGTTAAGCAGAGGACTTGTGTCTGGGTGAGTGGGATTTTAATCCTTGCTGAAGTCAAATCAGACTTATCTTAGCCCATACAAAGTATTTGCTTCTGCCTGAGCTCAGCTGGTAGGAGGGGCTTAGGACAGAGAGGGGACAACTGCAGGATTTTTTTTTTTCAGCCTAGTGCAGCTTTCACTAAAAAAACGATTATTCTGTAGTATAACGGCAGATAAGAGCTTGCCGTTGTCAGTTTTTACTTTGGGTTAGATGAGTAACACTTGTCTATACTTAAAAAGTATTTCTTTTTAGTTTTTTTTATATAGCTTTATGACTATTGTGGCAGGAAAATGAGTATCTAGCTAGTAGCTAGCTGTATTCTGCAACCTCTCCACCCTCCAGTGAGCAGACACAGAAAGACGGAGACAAGGAGAGCAGTGGAAAGAAAGCTCCAGAACAGAGCAGAGCAGTCATCAGGGAAAATGGATATGACATTAAGTCAGATGCAAGATGAAAAGGGGCGAGGTAGGATATAAGAGGTGGGTGCAAAGCAGGTTGCACATGCACAGGGGCTGTGTACAGGTTAAAGCAGAATTTACAGTCCCCGTAAATGTGTCTGTCTGCATGCACACTTCTATTCAGACATGGAGCAGAGAGGGGTTTTCACCCATCGTGCATGCACTCCGCCAAAATCCCACCTGTGCTTTAAGCAGATGGTACATGCGTTTATCACGCAGTGGCCACTTTTCATTGTTCTAACACTTCAGGTCGCGGAAAATTAGCTCTTTTCCACGGCTGACTGACGGACCAACAACAGCACAGGCGAAAGAAAGAAAGTGTACTTTATTGGTCCCCGTGGGGAAAATCGCTCTCTGCATTTAACCCATTCACTCAGTGAAGCAGTGGGCAGCCATTGGGCGCCCGGGGAGCAGTGTGTAGGGACGGTACCTTGCTCAGGGGTACCTCAGGGTAGCTGTTCAGGGGAATCGAACCCCCGACCTTCCGATCATGGGGCCACCACTCTACCTACTGAGCTATCCCTGCCCAAAAGCAGCTCACAGACCAGTTGTACCACATGCTCTGTACCTCCATCGATAACAGAGCTCTCTGCAGGTAGCCAGGACATCCCTAGACTGTGAACGCACTACCCCCACTGTACCAGAAATTCCACTTAATCCAACTGACTGTAACAAGCAGTCTCTGTATTTCATAGCCAGTTGGATTTGTAGAAATGTGCTATATCAGTTGATGTGGGCTGGAACTGAGATCAGCTGAATTGCTGGGATTACAGCTGAGCTTGACTTGAAGAAAATGATAAAGATGAAGATGAAATTTTCTTATGGCCGAAGTTCAGCTCAACTTTGACTTGATAATGTCCTGCATAAACACTTTTCTCACCACTCTTCAGTACCAAAACTACGAACCAAAGGGAACATTGTGTCCACCTTTCTGTGTCACGTGTTCATTTCTTTCAAATTCTCCCTACATATGTTATCATAATATCTCATTCTCAGAACTAATAATATCCAGTTCTAATATCATCTGATCTTCATTATTCTGGTTATTAGTTTTTTACGTGCTTGCGTTTAGATCACAAACAAAAACCTGTAGTGATTAATTCTCTTTAGTGATTCAAATTACAACCCACGTTTCTTCTTTTAAACAGGAGTACAGCCGTTACTGCAGGAAACACTTCAGCAAAGAGCTGTCGTGGTCTGACAAGTTAGAGTTTGTGAACAGCTGGTATATCCTTATTATCGTCAGCGACACACTGACCATCATTGGTTCCCTTCTCAAGATAGCGATCCAAACAAAGGTAATAACATTTTAGTAAGTTCGTCATTTCAATTGTGATAGCCGTTATTATTTTCTGTTTGATACTACAAGTATTTTTTTGAGTTCATCATTCGTGTTTTTTTTCCTCCCAGGTGCTCTCCAGCTATGATGTGTGCAGCATCTTCCTTGGCACAGGCACCATGTTTGTCTGGATGGGGGTGATCCGTTATATGGGATACTTCAAGAAGTATAATGTAAATCTGTCACACAGTAGTAGATTTTTTGTTTTAATAGATCTCTAGACATGATTAAACATGTATAAAATCCTTTTCATTCATTAGAAAGGGTTAAATAATTAGAAACATTTGTTCATAGGTCTGAAAAGAAGATGCAGCTTTTCTTATTGTCTTTGTGCATAATGGCAGTGTGTGAAAGACTAAAGCTTAATAGGACCTCAGAATACTTTAAGGTCTCTGAATGGCCAGTTGTGGGAAAACTAGACCCAGTAAACCTGAAGATATTCTCGAAGAGAGAATGATTCACACACTTTTGCACATGTGTTTTTTTAGATGCATTACCATGTGTTCATTTCCAGATCCTCATCCTGACACTCCGGGCAGCTTTCCCAAATGTTATTCGTTTCATCTGCTGCGCGGGAATCATTTACCTGAGTTACTGTTTTTGTGGCTGGATTGTCCTAGGCCCGTATCATGAGAAGGTAACAAGCATTGTACTTAACACAAAAAAAGGCCTGCTTTACTTTACTGAGGCCAAATTAACTTTTTTAAAATCAATGCAGTGGGAAAAAAAAATTAACGTGGTGCTCTGTAAATGTCTTTGCAGTTCCAGACGTTGAACACTGTGTCAGAGTGTCTGTTCTCGCTGATCAATGGAGACGACATGTTTCCCACTTTTAAGAACATGCAGCAGAAGAACAGCCTGGTGTGGATGTTCAGCAGGGTCTACCTCTACACCTTCGTGTCACTCTTTATCTACATGATCCTCAGCCTTTTCATCACACTCATCACTGACACCTATGACACCATCAAGGTATTGCTACCTTTCTACTAACTGTCATTGGCTTTTGTGTTTTTTAAATGCACATTCTGCTTTGAATGCTGCAGAAGAAAGTTTTAAGCGCAGGTCTAACAAAAGGTTTCTGAGAAAGCCTTAATAGTTGAAATGGTGTCTGAAACGCTTAACAAGCATGCACTCTGTATCTACTGTCACTCTCTGACTTGCATCATTTAGCAACAGCAGCAGAGTGGAACCCCAACATCAGAGCTGCAGAGATTCTTGTCAGAATGTAAAGACCTGCCAAACTCTGGGGCGTACAGACTTGACAAGAACAATAGCTGTTTCCTAAACTGCTTCAACAACAGGTAAATCCAGACTTCTGCTCTACAGCACTTCTTTGCTCTTTAGTTGATATTGCACCGCTTACTAGAGATGTCCGTTGGTAATTAAATTTGAGGTGCAAGTGAAAATTGGTCATATTTTTGTAACAGAGACTCTCCCCCCACCTTCCTTTCAGATGCAGGAAGTATCGAACTCAAGAGAGGCTGACTTCAGAGGCGTGACATGATTTCATTGTGGAAACGCATTAAAAAATTATAATTAATGTGCACTTTATCCTGTTATAGTCAGCTACAGGGATTTTTTTTTTTTAACCTGACTGAACCCATCTGGTTAGAAGTGAAGCACTGTGATGCACTTCTCCTTGTTTCATATGAACACTGTATGAAAATGTTGTTTTTAAATCAAGCACGTCATACTGGAAGTTGCAAATTCTAGGTAATAAATCAAGGTTCAATGAATAAGTTGAAATGTGTATTAAAAGATTTTATTTCCCCATCATCAGGAGAAGGTATCAGTATAAAAGCTAATATTGTAGCGTTTTACCCTTCACATTAGTTAATCCTGTAAAATCTTGTTACAATTCAAAAAAAAAAAAAATCCCATTTCATTTCACGGTAATAAGACAACCCATACATCTGTCAGCACAGTAAAATAATTAAGTCTTTTGTGTCTTTAAAAGCAATATCCGCAAGCAGATATTGTATATGGCTCCACAGTGCTGTAGCAGTGGATTATTTCCCAAGAGAAGAGTTGAGCTCCTTTGACAAATTACTGCTGGAGAGGTCAGAGATCAATTCAAACAAAGATGTTCCATTCTTGTATTTAATGAAGTTGTAAACAGACCACACACACACTCCACGCTGCTTTAATGCATCTTCCTTTCATCGAATATGCCGTCCAACTTGAAGCCTTGAAACTGAAGCCAAAATCCATTATTTTCTTTTTGGCTTATGATTTTGGGATACATAATCCAGCCACCAGTGACCACTACAACCATCTGTTTGCAGGAGTGACTTTATGCAAACTTCCAGAGTAAACAGACATCACTGGTAGAGAGGTCTCTTATATAAGCAGCCAACCAGTGACATCACCAATATTAAAAAAAAAAAAAAAGTTGTGACCTTTCAATAAAATAAATTCCCAAGTCTTGTAATCATAAATTTCACATGATTTTTAAGTCACGATGCCAGTTTTGAGAGCTTGACTTCCTCGCAGGATTGCTTTGTATTCTTCCTGATCGCACAGGAAATCAGTCAGGGCAGTCCAAAAAGGCAGGAATTCCTACAGGTTACAAACCCTCCTTAAATGTAAAAAAAGCAAAAACAAAAAACAAACAAACCCAAAAGCCAGAGCTTGTTACTTCATTTAATATGGGAAAAAAAACCCCGCTGGTCAGCGTCAGCCTAGTTTGGACTGGTTTACTCCAGAGGGAGGTGGAACCCGTTGCTCCTCCATCCTGTTGGATTGGGAACGCAGGATGAGACTGAAAAAATCCTCATCAGGAACAGTCGATGCTTTAGTTGTAGGTGGTGGAGCAGCACACCTCTGGTCATTCAGTCTGGAACCCTAAAACACAATCGAGAGTTAAATTATACCAACTGAAGTGTTTAGTGATGCTTTGCACATATCAGAATTGATTAACCCCTGATTATACTTTATTAGGCATAAAGCAGAAACTGGTAAGTGAGGAAACTCATTTCCAGGGTAGTGGTGCAGCATGGAAACTGATAAAAATTAGAAATGAGTGGCCTAATATTTTCTATTCTGAGGTCCAGTAGATTGTTTTGGCTGGGAGGCCTGCCACGCCATAGCCCATGAAAATTCTCACTTGACTGCATTACACTGCCTATCACACCTAGACATTAACTCACTTTTCAAATACCCAACTTGGTTGAAAAGTACATACATGAGTCCCTTTTTGTCTTGGATATTTCGTGGAATGAACTGGGTAATATGGTGCCAATTAAGAAGGACTGCCCTGCACTTTCAATGAAATGGCAATGCCTTGTTTAACCTGGAGCACAGTCAGCATGAGAAGACTGTGTACAGCAGTCTCTTGTTTAGTATAAATAATCCTGAATTATCCAACCATGTTCAAATTATCTGCGACCTAAATTCATGGACCCAGAATCTAAGTGTTATCACATGGAAAACTTTAAGGGCATGTACAAGGCAGGACGTGATGCAATGAATTTTCTTTACCTGGCATTTGACTAACATGTCGAAGAAGACATCATCCCCCTCGGGCTGCTCAGAACTGGCCTCGAGACGACCGTACAGGGAGGGTGTGCGAGTAGTATTTGCAGTGGGGACTGGGACTAGGAAGAAAACCAGAAACCCTTTACGTGATATTATGGGGAGTAATGAAAGGATAAAAATGGGCTTTTCCTTGCATTCTTTACCTTGTGACTGGACTTGATCTGTGTTGGAGGTGGAGGGTGTACAAGGCTGGTTGGAGGTGTTGACACGTAAGCCAGGAAAAGGGGTCATGCTGACCCGTTGGTCGTCCAGACGGCGGGCTTGGGAGCTGGCCAGCAGCTCCAGGAAATGACCAGGATCCTGGTATAGTCGTTCGCGCTCTGAAACAGCTACAAACAGACATAATTATTATGTGTGTGAGTAACCAATGGAAGTGAGTTAACTGTTAGTTGG
Source organism: Haplochromis burtoni (assembly GCF_018398535.1). NCBI lineage: Eukaryota > Metazoa > Chordata > Actinopteri > Cichliformes > Cichlidae > Haplochromis > Haplochromis burtoni. Next base: position 846,272 of record NW_024582414.1, read on the forward strand.
GCAATTAGCTACTCAACCCAACATTTACTCCTGACTTTGCACACGTCAAAAGAGGGCCGTATCTTAAAGCAATCCTCCACCCAAATGAAGTGTGCCGCTTCAAATAGTCCTCGGAGGTTTGAAAGCTGGCTGAAAAGAATTTGCCCTTCATAGAGACTGTCGGGTGTGATAAGCTGGGACTCATGGCCGTTACAGACGAGTGCAATGATAACAAAAAGGCTCATAAACGCCACTGTGCTCACTGAAGGATAAAACCACAAATATAGCTTTTTGGGTGGAGAATCACTTAAGGTCATCTCTGCCATGAGGAAAAGCAACATTCAACATGTAAAAGGATAATTCTGTGACATTCACACCACAATACGCCAGCACTGGGAGCGCCTTCTCTGTAGTTCACTCGTATATTACCTGGCACCTTTTTAGATATGGCGTGAACATCAGTAAGGACAAGACTGACTCACATTTCTTTTCAGCTACAGGTGGGACGGAGGAGGGAGAGGGATGGGCAGGGAGATGGCTGTTGCCATCCAGTGTACACCTTTGCTCGTCCATTCTGTTGCCCTGGAAACGAGAAAGGACGTCGAAAAAGCTGTCCTCGCCGATAGTGTCCCGTGTTTCTGGCTACAAAAACATTAAAAATCTATAAATAAATAATGAAGCAGGTTTAATAACAACAGAAAATGCTGCAGATAACGGAGGTACTCAAACAAACAAAACAGTAAAGCTAAAACAATTAGTTAATTTGACCTTTGACAGAAAATTAAATCATTTTAATAAAGATGCCATTTGTGTTCTGGGAAATTTTGATGAACACTTTCTCTATTTTCCAACATTTTAGAGGCAAAACTGACTAAAAGGCAAGTGTGACAAGAGATTAACCTTTACACTCTGGCGGAGAGTGGAGTAGATGTTTGCTGATACTTATGCATTAATATACTATAAACAGCTATGAATACAATAAGATAAGTATCCCGAGTGGTTTTCGGCTTCCTTTGTTAACACAGCCTTTCTTCATCTGGTGCACACAGTTTGTTACACTAACTGCGATGCAGTTGAATATACAACAGATTCTCTGAACACTGCGCTACTTCCGGCTGCTCTCTTGTCACAAGGAGTAACCACAGCAGGTAGCTTCACATGTTTGAGTTAACAGAGGTTTATACCGGATGCTCTTCCCGATGAATCTATCCAATGGAATTTGGGTGTATAATAATTCAATTACGAATAATAATAAGTAATATAATTAGGAAAAGAAACTGTAAACAAGTGGCACTCCCCCCCCCCTTAAAGATGATTTAAAAATACTCTCTAGAATAAATGAGGTGGCACATCTAATTTCATCTGCTGAGGGTCCTGTACTACAAAGCGAGTTCAACATACATAGGATATCTTTGAATCAGGATAAGCAGTTACATATAACTGGTTATGAACTCATCAACTTAGCCCAGGGTTTCCCAGAGTGCTGCTAGCAGCATCTGACCAATCACAACTTGGGATAATTGTACTAGCAGCAGAGTGGATGATGTTTACAAAGAAAGCCCCTTTTTTGTGTAGCAATTTTTCTTGTCTTATGATATCAACATACTCCAAGACAGCTGCAGGCACAGAGGACAAAAGCTTAGATTCACTAGTTTACAGTTTATTACTACAAGTGTTACATTTTGCTACAAATTCACTTAAATCTGAAACAGCCTGGATTTTAACAGACTCGGTATTGTACAGACAAACCGTTTCCCTTTAAGTACTTGGAAGCAGTAGGAAGAAAAACAACAACAACGAGCATAAGACAGAAACTATGACTCCATGCTGCTACACAGAAACTTCCTCCCACAGCATTAACACTTTTGTGGGAAAGCATCTGCGTGAGGTTGTGTCACAGGCTACATGCTCACTTTTAACTTTTAGGCTGAATCATCACTGACCAGAAGCTCAGCGAGGATTCCAAGAATGTTTTGAGTGGGTTACGTCTTTCTGCCTGCTTTAACTTACACATACCTTCTGAGGCACTGGTGCTTCCAGCTCAGGCTCCGTGTCCTTGGTGCAGGTTTTGTGCTGGTCTTCCAGAGAGGATTTGTCATCCTTCTGCCTTTTGCTTTTTGTCCAGGGGAAGGGGAAAAGCTTACTGGAAGCCTTGACTGAGTTGTTTTTTGAAGACCCAGAGAATGCATCTTCCCCCCAGTCCTGTATATATAAAAACACACAGAACATACGACTTTCTTACTGACAGAATTACAAGATCAGTCTTTTTTTTTTTCTTTTTTTTTTTACCTAGCACAGGCTGGGTGAACAGAGCAGAAAGTACCATTCTCTGCAAACCATTTTTCATGTAAAATTAACTCTTTTTTTGTATTTAATGTGTTTTCATTGTCAGAACAGCTGTTTTTTTGTTACTCTGTTCCACTTTGTCTCCTAAAAATAGTGAATATAGTAAAACTAATAAAACTAAAGAATTGGCTAGCCTAATTTAAAGCTCAGGAGTTTGGACCATTTCATTTGTTATGGCCAGTTTTGAAATAAGACTGAGCACAGTTAGTTTTACGTACCGGGTGTGCCGGCAAATCTCCCCTTTGACTTTTGGGGGAAATTGGACTGTAATCCAAGTTCTCTTCTTTACTTCTGTTCAAGGATGCATACTTGGTCCCTGAAACAAAAATTAAAAAAAATTAGCCAGTGTGGCCACATTTCTGGAAAAACAATGATTCAGTGAAGCATCACAGCATAAAGCTACAGGACACAAGCAAATGGATTTCTGAATCTTAACAGCATGGGTTTGGTGTTAAAGAGGACTCGACTCTTGTTCATGCACATTTACACACATGCAGAAGTGTAAAAATGAACTGGTTAACAAAGTCCAGATTTACCTGGTATGCTGGGGTAACCCTGGTAGCATCCTGTCAGAGCAGAGCTATTTGCATTGGTGTTGCCGAAGAGGAAGGGATGAAAGTTTGGGTTGGACTTGAGGCCTACAGCCAACCGTAGGTCTGACAAGTTCATCCTGGCGGTGGCCTCGCTACTTTTATCTCCGGTCTGCACCAATGACAACATTACAGTTTACTGTGAGCATACGATATATTTCTATTTCTACATCTGGCTTTACAAATACATATGCAATTATTTCCTGTTGTTCCCTACTCAACCAGCAGATGGAGGTGTGGCCCGATAAAACTACTGCCTAGACTCCTAAAAGAGCAGGAAAACTGTAAACAGTCACCTCTTTGGCAATTTCTAGATGTTTCTCAGCAAACTGCATGGCTTGCTCATGATTCCCCAGGGCTGTGTGGGCATTTCCTAGACTCCAGTAAGCTCTTCCTTCACCGACGCTGCAGCAAGACAGAACAGTCTGAGTAACTTCATGTGAAATTATGCAATAACGGGTAGTCATACATCAAATTATCACACACTGCAATTACAACAGCTGAGACTAAAATTAGGTCATGTGTATTTCACAACAATAGTGGGTATTTAACATTTCCACGCACAATTTGCTAAAATCTATACATATTAATGACAGCTAGTTTCAAAAACAAAAAACATTCTACAAGATTTACTCAGCACCGCCTATTTTAAACCCTTTTACATCTTTTTACAAGACTAAAAAGAAAATCAACCCCCCTCAAAAAAAAGAACACAAAACAAAAAACAACATTTGCACATTATAAAATAACCATTGTTCCCAAATATCCTGCAGAGCCTTTATATAAAGCTCATCTATAAACACTTCACCAATTACAACATGAAATGACTGTAAATGCTGCTCCTTGGGACTTTTTGCTTTTGGATGTTTGTTTTAACACCACAGCGGCCACCCACATGTTAAGTGCACAATCTGATTACACTTCTGAGGACAGTTTGGCAGCAAAGCAGACAACAACAAAAGGCTTTCAGTGGTATACCGGTCGCTAAGATCCTGAGCAATGACCAGATGTTTGAGGTGGTAATCGATAGCTCTCTCATAGTCCTGCAGTAGCGTGTAGGTGTTTCCCAGACTGTAACAGGCCTGAGCCTCCACAGCTCTGTCCTTCAAAACCCTGGCCAGCTGCAGAGTCCTCCTGAGGGTGAAAGAGAAGAGGAGGAAGGTCAAAGAATCTCTAGGGCGGGTGCAGGACAATGATTGTTATCTGCTCTTTTCTGTTCTCATTTTCCAAGGACATCCATGTCAAGGAAGTGCTGGAATGACAGACTGACAAGTTACAACATTTGACAGTGTTCCTGTAAGTAAGTCATTAAAAAATACTATGCTGCTCATAAAAACTAGGGAGGAAGTGCAGCCAAAAAAACTCCTCCTAAGCTGCTGGGATGAACTCATCCTCCAGTGTAAATCACTTAGGTTTAATCTGATTCTTGTTCTCTAACTCATTTATAGCTGTCTGTTCATGTGTAAAAGGTTTTAATGTAGCATTTATGGTACAAAGAGGAGAACAAAGAGAAGCCCTAAAAGTAAAAACTGTGCTTTCAGCAGACTTTTTTTTCTGTCATGCCACAAATGAAGTGAGAAAGATGATGAGCCTCACTTGTAATGACCGGCCGCCACGTCAAACTGTTTGAGGAATATGTGTGCATTGCCAAGGTTGCAGTGGGCCCTCCTCTCAGCAGACCTATCCCCAAACTCCTTAGCAATGAGAAGGCGCTATCGAATAAAAAGGGTGCATGTTACTCTTATCTTATTAAAGAATGAGTTAAGCATCATAACAATACTGGCCAAGCTCCTAAACAAGCATCAAAGAGCGTTGTGAGTACTTCGGCACCTACCTTTTCATGTGCAGCTACTGCGTTTTCAAAGTCTCCTAGCAGATAGTAAGTGTTTCCAAGGTTCCCGTAGGTACGACCCTGGGCCGCTCGATCGCCTAGCTCCGTCACCAGGTGCAGGTTTGCTCTTTGTTCACAATAACAAGAAGATGCTCACTTATAATTGAAAACTGTGGCAGAAACACATGGCTGTTGTCTTAGGTTTCCTGGGTGATTCTGTGATGACTGACTGAGATTTGACAAAAAGACACTTTTCCTTTTGTTTTTCTAATCGTCAACAAGAAACTGATCAGTCTGGGCCGGCCACTGGACAGCCAGACGAAGATTTGCTTCAACTTGGGTTTAATGCCAATTGGAGCTTGTCTGCTACTTTTTTTTTTTTTTTTTTAAAAACTCTTGACGGACCATCTTATGACCTACATCTTGATAGCACAACCACCCAACAACTTAAGTAACTTTAGCAACAGTTTATTTTTGTGTGTGTGTGTGTGTGTGTGTGTGTGTGTGTGTGTGTGTGTGTGTGTGTGTGTGTGTGTGTGTGTGTGTGTTTTTTTTTAAAAATCATTTGAATGGATCAGTGGAAGATTACATACCATTTTTTTCTACAAATCGTCTTTGTCTACATGTGCATGGTGGTCATTGCATAATGAAATAACAGCAAACAATCAAAAATGACAATTTTGATTAGAGCTGCATGGGACACAACAGTTTCAATGCCACTCCAAACTGTTCACTTATATAAATATCGCCTGCCACTGATGCAAAGACATTGATGTTAGTCAGTGAAATGTGAGGCAATGGAAATGATTATTAAACAACTTTATTACAAAAAACCATACACCACCCTAGCACCTCAGAGCTGTCTTAAGCTCTATATCTAATCCATTCTGGCAAGCTCATTTTTTAAGCAACTTCCAACCGTGGCACAGTTCAGCGTCTTAGTCATATCTCATTGGGACCTTTGCAGTAAACAAAGCAAAATCAATGCTTCGAGGTAAACAGTGATGCCAACTCACTCGTAGTACTGCGCAGCTTTCCTCAGGGCTATCCTTGCCTCCTCTGAAAACTCTCCTGGCTCTGCTCCGCTCCAGCAGATGCTCTTGCCCTTGGCGTGGTAAACGTTTCCGAAATTATACAGCGCTCGAGCCTGCCCGACCTACAACACGCACAACAGATTTTCACAGACGGAAACCAGAGTGACCGGCGCTGTAATTACATACTTAAAATACACAGACACCAGACTTTGGTGCTTGCATGCAGCCTGCAGAACTATTCTAGATGCTGGTACACCGAGTCAATGCAGTCGTCACGTGTGCGCGAAGTGTTCTGTGGCTCCACAGCACGTTACGTGGTACAGTTGTCACAAATTTGGATCCATTTATGGTAATCACAGTATATGAGCAATTTGGTCACAGACTACATGACAAAACAGTGAAAATAATTTAATCTTATGTTGCTAAAATAAAAAACAGCTGGGGGATGCTCCGCCTGTGTTGAAATAATAAATAAAACATTACCCACCTTATCATATATGGCTCTCGTGATTTCCAAATGTCTTTGGCAGCAAACCACTGCTTCATCATACCGTCCTAAAAGCTTTAATGTGTTTCCAAGGTTACCGCTGGCTTTGGCCTCTCCAACTTCATCTCCAATTGTTCTGGGATTGTAATGAAGATTTAAAATAAATAAATAAAAAAAATAAGCATTAGGAAATAATTAGATTGGAATATCAGTGTATTCCTTATGTGTATTAGATAGAAAACACAAGAGGCAAGAAAGTAATTTGCAGCTGCAAGCAGTAATACGCTGGAGTCTAGTTTAGCAGTTTAATCAAGGAGGGGAGATATAGTGATTAAAAAAAAAAAAGTTGTAGCACTTAATCCTGAATGTATTGTTAGACTATACGTGTGTGCGCGTGTGTGTGTGTAGGCTGACCAAGGTCAAAACAGTTGTACAATCAACTCAAAAGACTTAAAAATGAAGATATTTGGATGATTTGTTTAACAACCATATTTTAAAAATGTTCACCTGGTGAGTGTGAGGTCATGCCGATGATATTCCAGAGCTTTATTATACTCTTGAAGGTGAAAGTAGGCATTTCCCAGCTGGCTGTAGATGGCACTGAGGATCTGGAGGTCCTCTGTTCCAACCTGGATGGCAGACTCAAAGAAGGACACACCCGCTCGGTAGTTCCCGGTCTTACAGAGCCGCTCACCTTCCAGAGCCAGGTCCAGACATGATGACTCCATCCTGCAGGGAGGCGTGACCAGGCGAGAAATCACAGTGTGTTTAATCACAAGGCTGAAATACCTTACTAAATTAGAAGGATGACAAATCAGTTATAATTCTCCCCTTCCCCCTTACTCATGCTGAGCCACAAAACTACAACTCAATACTCTGTCACGTCCACAGTCCCGAACATAAGGGTGGACACACTCATCCATTCAAATGTACGGTACTGATTTTTTTTTTTTCTTCCAAATTACTACCGGTAAAACGGATTACTCTTGACTAGGTTTTGATTAACCAATCAATTTCCTAGCATATTAGAAAAAAATATTCATCTACTCAAAAATGATGTAAAAGAGCAGAAAATTATCATTTAAGAGAATCTGCTGCCAGCGAGGGGGAAAAAAAGATGCCAAAAATTCCATTTTGGTTGTTTGAATTATTCAACAGATCACATTTAGCAAAAACCTTTCTGAAGTGACTTAACAACAAATTGACAAATTGTTCAAGCAAAATCTGAAACAACCACTTTTTAAATTGCACGAATGTCCTTTACTATAAAGAAATAAGCTAAAGTGCCACCGCGGAGAGATCATCTGTGTTTTGAAACGGGGCCAAATAACCTGGAGGTTAGATCACTCAACTAACACATGAACTCATCTCACTGGCTCACTGTGGAGATCCCTTTTTAACAGTCAAATTACCACACAACACAAGAAAGAAACTCCAAATGAGAAGCAGGAAAAAAAACCAAAAAAAAAAACCCTCCAGTCTGTGAAACCAGACCCAACAACTATAATTCCAAAATAGGACCAAGCATTTCCTGTCCAACTCCTAAACTGCCACATTTACCCTGAAATGACAACGTGTACTTTACATTTAACCATGACATTAGCTAAACTAATAAGGTCTAACATTTTTGCACTCTCAATCATCTTTTACTTTTTTCAGCTTCAAAACTGTCAATGAAACAAAACCGAGAGGGGGAAAAAAATCTGTCATGAGCAAATGCATAATAAATTTGTAAAACAAATCCAGTCATGCACGGCTGCAACAGTTTCACAACTACAGCATTAACATGACTTGACTTGTTGATTGATACTAAATTTGGAGGAACAGCAATATTGCTCTGCATTAAAACAAAGCGGTTTACTTTCATGAACTGGGTTAAAATCTGTGTGTCTGCCACAGGAAAAGCACACACATGCAGGCATTTCTTTTTAATCAGAACAATCACAGGTTTATAATTACCCTTGCACACTTGTGACCCCATCCCCCAAAGAGACCATACCAGTTATCCCCTGCCCCCTCAACCCCCTCAGCCCTCTGAGGAAATGAAACCACATTCTGCTGTGTTGTCTGCAATACTATTTGGTTTGTTAGGTTGCTCCATTCAGGAATTAACAAGTAATTTATGAATGGCAAAATGTGGTTTCATAGGATTCATTAAAATAAATAAATAAACAAACTAATATATCTTCATCTGTGATGTGCTGCATTTACTTTCTAAACTTAGACATTTCCTCTTCTGAATGTTCCATGGCTACTTGAGCACACTTTGGTTACAAGAATAGAAGTATTTAATCTCACCTAGAGAGCAGAGATGTTCTTTCAAAAGGTTAAAAGTAATGTAAATAAACTAAACCTTTTCTTACTAAAGCACTAATGCATTAAAAAAAAAAGGATGTCTTTATTGTTTACAATATGTTGAAGACTTTAAATTCCACAAAAACACTAACTGTAAGCTGTTGAGACGTATGTGTACAATGTAGGACCTCAGAGTACCACAGTGTTTCCTGTATATTAACATGCTTTCTGACATGTAACTGGACATTTTGTTGCTCCCGGTCAAAGACAAGTGACAATCCAATACCCTGGCTCACATACCTGTCGCCTCTTCCCCTTCTGATGCACTCGAGACAAGTTGACACGACAGACATTTCAAGCTTCTCAATGACTCTCACGAGCAAACCCAGCTCGTTCAGCACTGCACCCTTTATCTTCTCTACCTTCGCGTGCATACACATAACGCACACAGCTACGGTGTCTCAATTTCAAAGAAATAAAGGAAACCCCCACGGATAGGCCGCCTTCCCTGCGTGCGCCCCGCTAACTCGTAGCAGCAAAACAAAGGACTTAATCCTCTCAGCGTTCACGTCGACCTCGATGGCCAGGTGAAAGGCTGGGAGACCTTTTGTTTAGGTGAAGACGGATTAACAGCAGGCTGTTACAGAGCTGATATGATTTAAGTTAGAGCAGTCCGCGAGGCTGGCATGTTCAAATGATTATTATATTTCTCACTTAGCCATTGGTAACCTGCACATCTAATCCACCTGATGGTATGTGTCACTTCCAATTAGGCCAGACCTGCAAGGTAATTATAGTCACTTTAAGTGGCTCTAGTGAACCCTAAGGCTATTTGCTTGACTCCGCATGAAATAATCATTCTGCAGCATGCAGTCTGGATGTACACACATTCTACTATTAACATATAAAAATGTTTTACCTGGACAATAGTGTTCATTTTAATAAGACACGTCATCTTTTATTAGAATGACTCTCTGTGATTTCTTTTGGCAAATCCCACAGTGGACAGCATAGAGATGTATTAGGTACAGAAAGCCAAAAATAAATTCACACCCCTTCACAATCCCTTAACCAAAGCTTCTCGTATCTCAGCTGTTGCGGATCCGAAGAAATCCACTTGTCTGAATTAAGAAGGCTGGACCAAAGTGCCCTCTGGGGTGGACATTTCCTCATCCTTGTCCACGATCAATAGAGCAAGCCATGTGACTTTAAAGCCACCACCTCAGCTGACCAAACGCCAGGTCAATTGTTATACAAAGAGGTGAACGTTGGTGCACGTAGAAATGTATTAGACAAGAAAATGCATTAGTAAAATTCTCCTAATTAGCTATGAGTTACTTATGTAGAAATAATAATAATATATAAATTATTATCCTGCTGCTTCTCATCTATGGCTATGACTTCAAAGTAAAAGAAAATCTCCATTATCAGGTTGTTTTATTTACCTGCATGCTAGCTGTTGCCGAACACACAGAATAGAATTCATTCAAAGGAAAATATGCCAGTAGCAAACCGGTTTGACTGGGCTTGTGCATGCAGCTCAATTATGTCTCTACCCTACGCTGTTTCCCAAAATATATGTCATATACTATATCAGTTACATGCAGAGCTAAACATGAGAGTCAGAGTCAACAACATGACAGCACAGCTTTGTAATCAGGTTCATTTTCTCACAACTATTTCGGTCCTGCCATGAAATATTTACACCGTGGCTCAGGAGGACCTCCTGTGGGCCATCCAGAATCTGTCATCAGCTAGCCAATCAGGTCTCATGTTACTGACACAGACACAAACTTAGCAGATAAACTAATGATAAATACAAATCTGAGTGATTCTTTCCTTAATTATTATTATTAGTAGTAGTATTATTATTGTTACTACTATTGTGGAAAAAAAGTAATGCATTTAATTAGCTGTAACTTCAAATTGAGGTAATTGTGCCATTCAGTATGGAAGCTCTTACGCGTGTCAGCATTCAGATTTTCAGCTCTTATCACTCCACGCCAAATAATGTGGATTATTCCATTACTCTTCAGTCGTGTTCTTCTAATCTCTGATTTTATATTCAGAGAGAACGGCACAAAAGCATGGCACAGTTTAAGTAAACGCAAACACAAGCCTACCTGAGGCGCACATGGAGTAAATGCTCTCTGTCGTATGCACATTGCAGAGCAAAGCTGCCAAACATGACAGTCAGCCAAGCAGTCCTATAAGGAGCCAGAGACTGAACCACATTATGTATTCCTGTCAACTCCTCGGCTCAAGGTGAACCAAGCTTTTTTTGTTTTGTTTTGAAGAAAAATCTGGGAACTAACTGACACGAAATATACATGCAACCGATTCATGGAGAACGCCCGCATGCTGCTATGCATGGGTTCAGCTGTCGCACTATCTCTGTCCCACCTCTTATCTGGAAACCAGAGCTGAGGTGCAAGAGAAAACACTCACTGTCATGCACACATGTAAAGAAAAAAACAAAAACAAAAACCAACTCACAAGCAAAAACTAACACAATCAATCAAGGGTGTTTGACGAGACACAGATGGGGAGACAATTGAATCAGCAGAGCTTTATAATTTAATTATTTTCATAGCTGTACATGCTGCCAGGAGTTCTGTGGAAGCTGTCAGTTCACGTACTTGTTCAAAGCAATAGCGATCTCTCCTCAAGTTGCAATATGTGGTAAATAAACAGAATACACAGACACTGTCTCGAAGGGGAAGAGCTTGCATTGGGTACCACTGCTCTGTGGCATGCTCTTTGATTTTCATGCTTAAAAAAATGACTGGGGATTTGTCATGAACAGTGCACACAATGCAATGGGCACGCTACTGCATTCAAAATGATGTTCACCTACTCAGTGTCAATCGTATGCCAAGAAAAATCCCTTCACATTCAAAACAATGAGAAAGTGCTCATGTTCCTCATGCCCAGTTCCCAAGACCGTGTCCAAACAGAAACTCGAAATTCAACTACTAGTTTCACACCTCCTGTCTTTCTGATCATGCTGCCGTTGATGCTCTTTTTCTTGATTTTTGACCTATTTTGCACATACCTCAGCACTGAGCTGTACTAGGCTTGTTTGCCTCCCTGTTGGCCTGAATGGATCCATTTATCCTATGACCTCATTCACTGACTGAACTGTTTTCAGAGAAGGCACTCCAGCTGACTGCACCATTTTCCTTTTTTCCCCCTCTTTTTTTGGGTGAAAGCATCATCATGCGCTCTAAAGTTTTGACAGTGTTGCAGTGCACACGGATCCCAAAGGGAAAGTCGTTTCCGATGCAGGGACCATGACGTCTGCCAACATTCGAGAGCAAACTTAAAAGTCGGTTCTGAGTCGCACTTTTAGCAATACCTGTCAAACTGAGATTTTACTTTTTAAAGCTTAAAAGAAGAGGGGGTGAAAAAAAAAAGCCATCAGATTTTCTTGAGAGTAGAATGAAGAAGAAAAAAAAAATCAGCTGACTGGAAAACATTCAAGATCAAGCACTATACATGTGCAATGTTCCATTACAGTAAATGACAATCAGGAGGAAGTGCGGCACAGTAAAACCAAAACTGATCACAATGAGCAGCCAAATAAGTCCAGTTTTCTTTCACTTTCCACCCAGTTTGGCCTAAATCTAGATCTCATTTGTCAAACGCTACTTTAAATATGAATTTTTATAATTCTGAAGAATTATAAGAGCAATGTGCAGTCCTGCAGCAGCTCCATAGCCTTTAACCACAGCTCTCTGCTGAAGATCCAGTGATAAATATTTTTTAAAACATCCTTAAAAAAAAAGAAGGAAAAAAAAAAACCCAGCCCACTGCTTTTAATTTCCCATAATACAAAAAAAGCTGACACAACAAATCCTCCTAATTTTGCTGCATTTTGCAAAGAAAGTGTGGACAACTACAAACGAAAGCACCACCCCACCGCTGCTCTTTGGAAGCCTCTTACTCACCCATGCATTAAAAAAGAAAAAGAAAAAGAAAAAGAAAAAAAAGAAGAGCTCAAAGTGACATCCAAAAATAATTTCCATAGAAATACGCCCAGCCAATCTCTCTCCAATTAAGAGATGCTCTCTGAAGTGCTAACAGCTTCTTTCTTTCTTTTCCCCTGAAGAAAGCTCACCAGAAACCATCATTAGAGACTTAAACCCAGCCCTACATGGGAAAATGGGTCGCAGCCTATTTAAATAGCAAACTGAGCTTCAACATCATAACTGCTGCCTGCCCTGTAATTACTGTTTATGTTAAACTAGTTGAGTGGGTTTCACCATGTAGCCAAAGCTGTAGCAATACACTACTTAAAAAACAAAACTTATTTTTGTTGTTGTTGGGGTTTTTTTTTTTGTGCTACGATTTAACACCTAAAGCTACCATTTGTTTGGTCCGTGTACTGGCTCACGCTACATTTCTTCCCTAAACTCATGACACAGCCTTGGTCATGTTTAGGAAATTCTGTATTAGAAAGCTGGAAATGAGTCAGTTAAACCTGAGCAAGCCCTCACATGCCCCCTGTCTGACTGAACGGCAGACGGTGTCACTTGTTATAGAAGCTATTGTGACATAGTTAATACAGTCCAAACGTATGAAGGTCTCACAGAGACTAAAGCTACCTTAAATGTGTAAACGACTGTTTCTAGAAATTAACCACCACGACCAAACGACACCAAAACTTCCCAGATGTTTCTTTCACCTACCTCAAAGTGAAGTCCGCGAATACACCACAAACATGGCTCCAGCTCGGTAAAGAAAATAGTCAAGTCAAAAATCTTCCAAAGTGTTTGTTTTGTTTTCCACCGGGTTGTTTACAGTAGCGTTACTACTCACTCGTCCATCTGGGAGGAAGATGACTCTGGTGTCTCGGGAAGCACAAGTCGAAGCCACTCCTCGAGCTCAAAATCTGACTCCAATTAGGATTCCACGGTTGCTGCCTTCAAGTGTCATGGGAAATATTTGGCAATGGTGCTGTAACCTGACCAATCACGTCGTTAAAAAGTTCTTGAGGTGACGTTTGCAGAAGGGCGGTTGTAAACCTCCACTGTCAACTATCCGTCGTTGGAAGTCAGGGATTGTTAATAAACCAGTTGAGGCTATTCGCTAGTACGCGAATAGCTTCAATTAATACAGCGTGCCTAGCTTTGAAGGTCTCTCCCGCCCCCTGCCGCACGGCGCTATTCTTTGCGACTCATTTTCAAAACAAGCAAATTACGGCAGATGTCTTGTGTAGTCCGGTAAAAATATTTAAAAGTAGGGTGGCAAAGTGTAGCAGTTTGTTTAAATCACTTTGACTAAGTGGGAATTACGACAAACGCGCAACGCAACGTTTAGGATTTCAAAATAAAGGTATGTCCCTTACTGATGGTTGTAGTCGTAGTCTTCACCCAGGCATTTAGCTGTTCTTAGTGCTGTGCAATACTGCAAATTTAGTGCCGTAAAAAATTACTTACTGACCAAGTAAATAGAGGGCCAATTTTGTCAATACTGATATTTTTAACCTGTAAAGGCAGCTTTTAGCGGCGAGAGCAATGTGTCATGATTTTTGAGATGAATCATCATTAGTTTGCAAATTCTGAAGCCATTTTAAAAACCACTAAATCACTGTGATTTTATTTAGTTTTTTTTTTCTTTCTACTTTACACAATCAAAACACACCTCTCAGCTTTTACTATATTTTTGAAATTGTTGGAGACCTGGAATGTAAATGTGCTTGCCTCTTTGGGTCAACTTCCGTTGTTTAAATGTGCCATTGGGCAAATAAAATAGAGGTGACAGACAGTCAACACAAAAAAGATTCAGACATTTTTCTAATGCACATGTGCATGAGGTATATATTTTTTCATTTATAAACAATAATTTATTTAACACAATTCAGTGTTTCAGGACTGAAACAAAATATCGTTCCTACTATCGTGCTAGTATCAATCTGACACCAGTACTAGCATTGGACTGACCCGGCCACCTCTAGTTGTCATTCACTGTCTCTCCCAAGTGTCATTTCTTCTCTAAACTGCCCAAATAAATGCCTCAAAACATTTTAGCTACTTTTGCTCACTAATTCTGCCAATTAATACTTTTAATTGATGATTTAAAACAGCTATTTGCTGGTTAGATTGTCCCAGCAGCTGGCCAAGAGCTCAGTTTTGGTTTCTTTTTGTTTTATCCAGAAATAGTTGTCAGACTGAAGTAATAAAATGACTACATCACACAGGACTACTCACATATACCCTGCCTTTACTGACGGATTTTTTTTCACAACTGTTGCAATTTTTTCAACAAAAAAAAGAGGAAGAGCTGTCTGAGACTTGTGAATCACACAGTCACCGCATGGGATGTCCTGTTGTACTCAGAAAGCTTTCGTGTAATTTGAACAAGGCGGGGAGAATCACAGGGTCATTAACACCCTAAGCTTCCTTCTTTTGTAGCTTTGGGGGATTTGTCGTAGCACAGAAAGCTAAGAACCATATGGAAAATAAAGAAAATGTAACTTGTGCTTCCAGTTTGCTGCAATTCAAAATAATGCATTATCAAGAATGGCAGTGATGTTTTGATGCATTTAGGGAGTCACAGACACTTAAACCTCTGTGCGACGTTTACAACTTGACGTCGTCAGTCACTGAAATTGTTTACATGGCTGTCATATGAGTCCTGCTGGTATTTTGCTAATGTCAGGGGGGATGGTGTTCCGAATGGTTATTTTAGCTTTTTTCATTTTTCATTCATCTTCGTCTCTGTCAGGCATGAAGCTCAAATAATGTTCTGCTGTCTCTTAAATGAAGACATACTGCAGAGACCTGACCTGGTTTGCTCTGTCTTAGTCATATTTCATTTCTTGGCTTATATGTTTCTGAATTTGTCTTTGGTCTGGACTCGACATTGCTCTGTGTGTGTGTGTGTGTGGTTTTCCTAATAGCTAGTTTCTGACACACTGGCCTTAAAAAACACTGAGATGCTGCTGATTGAGGATTCTCCAGAGTGACACTCCAGCCAGGTACGAGATGACTTTTCACATTTGTGCTGCGTCTCTCCTCTGTGCTGTCCTGCTCTTTTTAATAGCTCATGTAGCTGTGTTGATAAAGGCCCACTTTAGCTAGCTGCAAGCTTTTAAAGCTTTCCTGATATGTTTGCACTTTCCTTTTCACTTCAGTGCTTTTTGGCACAGTATAAGCCCTGTGGTGAGGAGTCCTACAATAACAAACCCCGACTTTTCCCCCTGCTTCGCCAGATGTGTTTGTAAAGCGGTTTTAAACCATCTGGATCTTGAGGGATATGGTGTGGAGAATACAAACCTTGCTGTGTTCTACAACACTGTCATCTTGAAAGTTAAAAAATAAAATAAAACGTTCTAAAATATTCCTTTTTGACTCATAAAAGTCCTGTGTGTTAAAATTCTCCAGATAAAGACAGGATGAGGGAATCCTTTGAAAAGAAAATATTACAGTTATTTTCTACGCCATAATTTTATTCTTGGGCTGTACTAGAGGAGATTTCCATGGTTTTTAAATCAAAAATAATCATTATTTACCTTCTGTTAGCCCTTTGACCTTCAGCTCATCTTCTGTGTGAAAGTTCATCTTTCAGCTTCGTTCTTCTTATATTACTATATTCTGATTGGCTGTCTATCACAAACAGAAGATTTAAAACAGAAAAAGGAAACAATTAGGTTGGGCTTCTGCACTTATAACCTAAGCTGTGTACCTGAAATGACTGTGTTAAGGATATCCCCTCTCAAAAAAGTGCACTAAATGGACTGAACCCTATGCTTTTGCTGTAGTTGCTCCAAAGTTGTGGAATGATCTACCCTTGCATGTTAGGCAGGCCTCTTCTCTCTCTGAATTTAAAAGTCTTCTTAAAACATATTTATTCGCTGAAGCCTTTGGCATTGATTAGAGGGGTTGACTCAATTTGTTTTGACATGTTTTAATTTATTTTAGTTTTTTAGTTATTTATTTTATCTTATCTCATTTTAATTTGCTTTTAGCATGTACAGCACTTTGTGAACTCTGGTTTTATGTTAAAGTGCTTTATAAATAAAGGTGGTATGGTATGGTATGGTATATTAATCTCATATTCATTCAGCATTCCACTGCTACTACATACAGCTATATGGACAAAAGTGTTCAAATTCAGGTGTTTTCAGCACCTTTTCTAACAGGTGTGCAAAATCAAGCAGCCAGCTATGCACCCTGCCTTTATATATGCCTTGTGAAAGAATGGGTCATTGTAACAGGGATGTCTAACTCATGTTACATCCTGGGCCCTAACAGCCCACTTTGATATTAAGTGGGCTGGACTCCATTCTGTCAGTGTAAACCAAGCATGTAATCCCGGAGATATCTCAAAAAAGAAGTGCAGTTTCAATAGTACGTCTATGTCAGTGTTCTACAACAAATAAATGTTGTTGTAACGAATGAGGAAATCTCTACAGTAGATAATAAAAAAAGGAACTTTTCTCTGATTTAAGTGTTTATCTATTACTTACGGTAATTACTTTGGAATAGTAAAAAAGGCATGGAAATGCTGTAAAACTAATGATAAAACAGTTAAAAGTCCAAGTTTATGCCCTCCTTCACATTTTCCGAAGGCGTCCAATGGGCAGATTGGAGTCTTTGCCCTCGGGCCTTTAGCTCTGACACCGCTGTTCTAAAGAGGTACATAGTACTGTGATAAAATGTCATCATTACAACAAGTTTGTGCGATCTCTTCCTTCATAGATATTGCACAACAAACTGTATGTGGTACCACTGCATACTCAAGGCAACGCAGCCACATAGTGGCAGACCACCTAATGTTACGCAGTGGAGTTCCCAAGTGCTGAGGACTATAGTGCATAAAACTCATCTGTGCTCTGCTGATTCAGTAACTGCTCAGTTCCAAACTTCCATTAACATCAGCACAAAAACTGTGGGCCAGGAGCTTCATGACGTAAGTTTCCTTGCTCAAGCAACTCCTGAAGGTGTCCATATAGTGTATCAATGTCTAACAGGAAGTAAGGGAAAGCATAAAAGGTCACCTTTAAAACATTTGAGGGAAGGATAACAGTAAAATGAAATGACCTAGTGTGATTAATCAGTCCATTATCGTTATATATGAAATGTATTACAGAAAATTGGATGTGAGTTGACGTAGCTGTGCAGCTGTTAGCACAGCACACAGCAAAAAGGTTCCTGTAGTCGGTTGGAGCCTTTCTGTGCAGTTTGTATGTTCTAAATGTGTCTATGTGGGTTCTCACCAGTTTTTGTGGCTTCCCTACTCAGTCCAGAAACATGTGCATTGCATTCTAAATTGGCGTGTACTTGAATGGTTGTCTGCGTCTTTATGTTAGCCCTTTGATGCCTAATTTCAGCAGGGATGGGCTTGATAGAAATTGTAGGAATATAAATGCAGCTGCAGCACGGCAGCTAAAGATTTTGCAGCTGCAGCTGGTTATTATTTTCTCATTACTTTTTTTAAAACACCCATTTCCTTCTATAGTTCTTCATTTTGTAAAAAATGTGAGAATTATCAAAGAATCAATGAAACATGCTTGTAACACAGGGGCTGCATTTTGCAAGGATATCTGAATTAGAAAAGCGCATGAAAGTTATCAGCTTTCTGATCCATGTTGTTTCACTCAAAACATTCAATTATTCATTAAACTGGTTAAGATTAGTTCCATTAAGACTTTTATTGACAAATTCAGCTCTTCAATCAAAATTGTATGTACTACCAAATAAGTGTAGGCATTGTCAGACTATGAGTGTAAGAATTTGAAGATTCTGATGAGGGTTTCAAAACAAGTTTTATTGAAATTTGTAATAACATCTGAAGCTATTTTGCTGCATTAGAAGCAGTTAACAGTGCAGCAGTATTAGAGGTCATTTCAGGGCCAGTGAAAAGAGATAGGTTTCCTCTTATTAGCACAAATTATTTTTATGCTTCCAGCAACAGAAAGTGGAACAGTTTATCAGCGTAGGCTCTCGCTGGATAAATCAGAAATGGAAAAATAGACTCCTGAACAGAGCAGCAACACTTAAACAGTGGTGTACCGAGCTGGACCGGGACAGGATCGGAAAGGAGAGGGCCCACTGGGGAAATCAGACAGGAAGACAGGGTGGTGAGAGGGCGAGGTGTTGTTCAAAGCCTGGCGTTTTTCACGGTCACGCCTCTGGTAGCGGAAGTTAAAAGGGGGACGCAGAGCCACAGGGCCACCGATTTCCTCGGAGGATGAGTCAGAAGCCTCAGTGAGTAGACCTTCAGCAGACTCACTGGAAGAAGAGCTAAGAGGGACAGCTGGGTTAACAGCCACAGAGGGGTCAACGGGTACAGGGTGAACGGCAGTGGGAAAGGGAGGGTCAGAGGGAACAGGCTGCGGATCGTTTCCTGGGCCGCCAATCACAGGTGGGAACGTCGGGATTGCTGGGTTTTCTGGGAGGTCGTGACCCTGTGGCTGCACCGGCCGGAGGACATCCACATTCTGAAGAGACGCAGACAACACCACACCAAATGAGAACTCTTCTGGCTGCACGAATGAATTTTACTCAATACTGTAAAACTACTTTACAAACCACACGCTCTAAAAAGAACTGAGAAGACAACATAATTACAGCGCAGGAGCATACAATTTGAAATCTCACACATAGGATTAAACACACACACACAAAACCACCAACTTGTAAGATATGACAGAATAATTATATGACCACTGGCTTCCATTCAGAGAGTTAAATGTTCACTCTAAAGGTTACTTTAGTAAGAAAAAAAAAAAAACCTGAAAGAAAACAGAGAACATGAAACATTCATCAAGTCAAGGTCAAGCAGTGGGTTGTTACACTCCCAACTCACAGTCCCACAGTGTGAACTGACACTAAATGCTACACTTTTCCAGTAGTTTTTGCTTTTTTTTCTCAGTTACTGACATTCTTCTATTAATGCATTTCAATTTTCTGTTCACTTTTGGGTTGCGGATAATTCAGCTGCTATCATTGTTACACCTCCGCTGTGATTTTCCTGCATGTAGGACGTTCACAGTTTTTGATAGAGAACAATCAGAACAGGTTTTTAGGTCAAATCTTGCGTGCACACTGAATGTTGGCTTTTCTATAAATCTAAATCTGTTCTTCTTCTTGTCATGGGAGAATAAGAAACATGCTCAACATGCAGTCCACATGCAGTCACTTCTATTCCTTTCCTCCTCATCATACTGATTCTTATAGTTGTGATTTTATAGGATCTTTGCATAAATGAGCTGCCACTTTGGCTTAGCAATGCAATATTAAAAAATATTACGTAATTTCCTCCCATACCTGTACTTTAAACATCTCACAGGACGTCTGGACATCAGGATCAGTATTCGTGTCTCCATGTACAGATCCTGTGCAGAAACCTGCAGTCTGAGAGAAGAGTGTGAGACATTTGGTAATGTATTTCTGTGACATACTGGGAGACTATTAAAAAGTAAGAGTATGACACAGGGTGGGTTAAAATAATTAAAATAAAATGTACATTCCTTCTCATTAGCATTAGTTCAGGCAGTAAATGAAGTTAAGCTCAGCAACAGTCCCTGCAGCTCAGCTGATGTTTTTACTAGAAGCTGATATCAAAGCCTGCTTTACCCTGCAAATAATTGTTGTGCATCTGCAAGCCGCTTTGCAACCCACCTGCACCCCACCACCACTATTCATGTCTGAATGAGCCTAAACCATTAAGTGACGTCACATTTTAAACGTAACCGAAGTAGTCATGTCAGCTAGTAAATTATCCATGAAATTATCCAGACGTCACACACACAATGGTGATCAATGAATTGATTTGTAATTAAGTGCTGTTTCAGACAGCGCTGCTTGACTATGTCTGAGTGCTAATTCATCATTAATATACACTTAGCGGCCACGTAAATAGATCTAGAATTTATACAGCTCTTCCATGAATTTCACCTTTGTGAAGTTTGTAATGTTCAATTTTTGTTGACCTTGGAAATGCTTTTGTCCTTCTTGTTTACATACACAAGGAGGCCACAAAATCTGCTTAGCTGGGACACTAAGGACCTAAAAATAAATAATCTCCAAAAGTGGCATGACTAAACAATACAGGAATCCTAAAAAACAATAAATTAAAGCACATTGTACGAGTGTATCTAAATTGGTGTGTGAACGTGTCATTTTTTTCGAGTAACTTCTATACGAGTACCTCTGTGTCCGAGTCGAGTGTCAGTCGCTGGCAGGTGCCTCTTTCTGTCACTCCCTCGGGGCATTCTTGCACTGTGTATTCCACAAAGGTGGCTTTTACTGGCACAGACTGAAATATAAAAATAATATAGGAAGAGAGGAGCAAACTGCAAAAACAAACACAAGCACAGGCACAAATAGAGATGGCAGGGTTTTTTATTGCGGCAGCTATCATGTTGGTTTTTCCATCCTGAAGCTGGACTATCATATGCAAAAGCAGTGTACTTAGCTTTGGTCCCCAAGCAAACTATTCAGTTTTTCTCATTTGCTCCCCAAACAAAAGCTGGGCCATGGAGGAAAGTGCCTTCAGTGATCCTTTGCAACCTTGCCAGACTCGTCTATAACTATTGCGTGATGGTGATGCTTGTGCAATAATGGTTCTTATCTGGAACACAGAAGCTAAAAGGTGCACTGTATCTTCTGCATATGTATACCCAGAGAATTTCCTTAAGTGTGATTTCCCCCCATAAACATAATGTTTGACGCACTGTCAAGCAATAAAATTAGCCCCGCAGCTTTCTTTCCCCCCATCAAAGTTAATAACAGTATATCTAGCGATACCTGTACAGCAGCTCTGGTAATTTTTTTCACCCCGAGCCCTGCAGCCATAGTGGACGTCCTTTTATAGGATACCAGAGTGACCCGAGCAGCAGTCATGGCCTCGGGGCTGTCTATGGAGAGCAGGAGGGGGCATGTTGGGCAGATCTGCTGGAGTTTCTCTGGAGAATCTGCAGAAACCAGAGAACTGAATAAGAATGAATAAGTAAACGTCTGTATTAAATTACATGAGCAAACAGATGATAGAGACTGGATAAAGCAGTGGCACTAAATTTACAGTGAAAGCAGAAAAGGAAAAAAAGTCATGTCATTTTGAATGGATACACAACTTTTTGCTGTCCAAATGCACTTAAATCGGACATTTACATCTCTTTTCATGACAGTGAGGTGTAACCTGCTTTTGCTGATGTCTCCAAAGTAGCACCAAACCAAACACTGTGGCAGTGAGAGAGAAGGGAAATCGATTGAGATCGGGGCGAAATCATAATTTTCACGCTCGACCTTTTGATTTGTCATAGTGGGAAATTCACTAGTGTGACTAATTGATAATTAATTAGGACTCAGCTCCATTAGACTGGGCCATCATTAATGTTATTAGTTACACCTGCACGTAACAAATTGAGATACTCACAGTGAAACGTCGATACTTTTCTCTCCTCAGGTCTTTGCTGTTCTTTCTTATGAGAATTTTTCCCTACTGGATATTTACAATTTCTTTGTTTAATTCAATATTTTCTTTACCTTAAATCTCCAGCTTGATGTGGTATCCAAAGCAGCACATGCCGGCTGCATGATCTCTGATGCTACACATTATTTAAAGATATCGATAAACAGTGGGTATCTAATAATAGATGTTATGTTGCGACTCATGTTGCACAGCACTGTATGCATGCGACCTTCTGTGTATGTGAGCAGTTAGTGGTTAGGAACCTGCTAACGTTACCTGGCACGAGAGCACAGTCGTAGCTGTATAAGTAGGAGTAGCCCTCTGGTGTGTGCAGGATGGTGGTGTTGCAGTTGCCAGAGATTTGCTTTAAAAAAAATTTAAAAAAAGAAGATAAAACAGACAGAATTCGTGATTGGCCCAATATCAACCACTTCACTACAAAGACTTGGCGCAATGTGTTCAAACAGATGCAAGACAAAAAAACTTTGAATGTACTCTTCTATCAGTGAGACCAGTGTGAGTGTTTTGGCTTGTGTTACTTCTTCAAAGGGCTGTTTTTGGCTTATAAGTCGCTCACCTATACGGAAAAGAAATAAACTCATTTGAATTTCCCATTGCCGTAAAAAAAAGGTTGTGTTTGTAAGTTTTAGAGGACCGACATTCACCAGCCACTTTGTTAGGTACACTATGCTGCTAGTACTGGTTTGGACCACTTTTTGCCTTCAGAGCTGTCTTAATTCTTAATAGCACAGATTCAACATGGTTGCTGGAAATATTCCTCAGACATTTTGGTCCATGCTACGTGACAGAATCACGCAGTTGCTGCAGATTTGTCCGCTGTATACTCATGATGCGAATCTGCTGTTCCACCACATCCCAAATGACCTTTGTGACATGATGCTTTATCCGGATGGTAGCAGCTATTAGAAGATGGTTACACTGTGGACACTTTCGGCAACAATAATCAGGTAGACTGTGATGTTTAAATATTTATTTGGTACTATTATTTGTTAAAATGTGCCAAGAAATGATCCCCCACAGCGTTACACCACTTTCACCACTTCTGCTGATATAAGATTAGGATGGATGCATACATTCATGTCATTTACACCACATTCTGACCCTAACATCCAAATGTCATAGCAGAAATCCAGACTCTTAAGGGAAGTTCAAGTTTTTCTAGTCTTCTGCCTTATCTGACATGAGTAGGGCACCCAGTGTGGTCTTCTGCTGCTGTAGCCCGTCTGCTTAGAGGTTTGTGTTGTGCAGTAAGAGATGCTTTTCTGCATATCTTGGTTGTTTCCTTGCTTTCATTTGAAAGCTGTCTGGCTGTTCTCCTCTGACCTCTGGTGCCAGCAATACATTTTCACCACTCACTGGTTGTTGTTTCTTTGAGCCCTAGAGATGATTGTGTCTCTCATTGTCTGATGAGCCCAGTCCAGCCTGTCTGCTATCAACAATCCATTAATAAACCAACAATCATTAACGAGCAGTTGAACAGATGTACCTAATAAAGTGGCCCATGATTGTCTTGCCGATGGTTCCTTTCATCCTTTTGTCAAAGGAGCTGCTTTTATGATTAAATCAATATTTTTTTTATAATGGAAGTTTCATAAGTAAAATATGTAAAATATGTAAACCATAAATATCTATTTTAACAGAATCGATTTTTCCATTTTGTAGGAAAGATTTCCTCCAAATGCCCAGTTACTGAAGAGTAATACATTTATGCTTTGAAAAAAGTCACAGTATTAAAATAGATCTGCCAGTGGAAATGGGTAAAGTGACTGTGACTTCTGAAAGAACGCCCTGACACTTCCAAAAACTCAAAAATACCTTCATGTATATGGTTTAAGTGTGACTTTCTTACATTGTCCAGTTACAGTGTGGGACATATCTTATAAACAGTGCCTTCAGGCATATAGGGGCCTCCTACTCGTGCGGACACGTGCTCTTGTTTGTATACGTGTGAACATCCTACCGTTTCCATGAATGGCCTGACGTCACAACGTTTCCATGGTTTCTTGCTGCCTGTGTGACACTTGGTCTCCAGGACTTCCAGGTCGAGGTAATACACGTTGCCTGCCGGGCCCTGTAATTCAGAGTATAAACACATGCAATAAAGGAGAGCAGGCATTAACAAAGCTATGAGGCTCAAATTTATGAGAAGTCCTCCTGCCAAGTAGCATCATTTGTTCTGTTAAGTATATCAATAAGGGACCATTTAGGAGGTGCTCTGTGTAATTCCACACAACACTTTGTACAATAATGATTTGTCAACACTTTGCGCCACAGTAATAGCAGCCTTTTTAGGTCATGAAGTTGATCTGAGCCTCTTAAAACCTGATCTATCCCACAGTCGGGCCACTATAGCCTTCAGCAGCTGACAGCATGAAGTTCATAAAGTCTGTTGTGCAAGGTTTGTCCCAGCAGTGCTGGACTGAAATGACCTGGACTTTATTAACACTCGCTTCAATCCTAGAGGCCTTTTTTCACGAGGCGTGAAAAAGGAATGGCTTCCCGTTTTATGATATAAAATTATGTACTTTGATCTTAATGCTACATTTATTAAAAGCGACATGCACTGATGGCGGCCATTCGCACCAAAGTGTTTCTTGTTGTTTTTAGTACTTACGTTGCTGCTCCCTAATGAAACTGCTGCTGTTTTTCACAGCTTTCATGTAACCCAGCGGGTCCTCAACTGGAGAATCTAGAAGCCACAGCGAGTCCTGGAAAAGGGTCATTTCTGATTTTTGTTGTTTTAAATCTTATCAAATGGGCTTCCCCTGACATGAATCTGGTCACGGCTGTTACATATAAACACTTCCCACCCTGGTCTAGGATGAACAAACATGTTTTACAGCCTCCTCTGGTCTTTGTACTAACCTGAGCGTGCAGATGGACATTTGCGATGCGGTTCAGGGCAAACTTGTAGCCTTCGCTGCGATCCTCATTGATGTAAGTGACGGCCAAGCGAGACAGCTTCTCCACCGCTTTGTCGTTACAGGGGATGGGAGCAAGTTCAACTGGCATTAGTACGACACCCTCTCCACACACACACAGGATGTGAATGGATAGTGATATTAGATGTAGTAATTTGTCCATGACGGCAGGTGGTTTTAGACAGGAGCCAGAAGACAGGGCCGTTTTATAGTGAAGTTTGTTCCCTTGTGTTTGCCTTCAGTCGAGGCATTGACTTTTGGAATCAAAACAGGACGAACAGGACAGCTGAAATGACGCCAAGGACAAAGTTTATTTGACGGCAGAGAGCTGACTTGTGAATGGATGTTCCTGGTATTTATTTAACCCCTGGAACACGCAGTCGTCAAAGGCAAATAGAACCTATGTCAAAACGGCCATTCAATATACTTATTCCTGTGGCTCCAATATTAAGACTGGGGGTTATTTTATTGTTTCTGCAGGAGTTGTTTCCATACTGTGCAAGAGGTGTATGTCATGCAAACTAAATTAGTGCAATAGATACCTCATTAAATGACAATGAACACCAAAGAGAGCGTGCAATGCCTTCAAGACTGGGTCGCTGAGTTGGACTGTAATACTATTATCTCACCAGTAGGGGTCACTGTGGATCTGGTAAGATGCGGGTTGAGAAATCTATTGGTCCACCAGGCAGAACTGGGTTAATGATTCACTGATATCAAGTTAATTACTTTAGCATTTGATGTTGATGTTGTCTTAGAGCCTCATAACTCTGATATTTGTGTTTTCCTATCTTCATTCTTTTTTCCTGAGGAACCCAGCTGCCCTTAATCCTACTCAACTTACTTTGTTGTGGTAAATAAGTAACCATAGTCTAATTGTTTTAGATTTTATAAACTAGTGTCATGTTTACAAAAGAAATCAGATTTTCTTTTTTAAATAAATGGGAGTACATAATGTTCCTTTTTAAGTAATAAACAGAAGGTAAGGCCCTCGTAGAGAGTGTGCGTTTGTGTGTAGAAGGGTGGTGGTGGTGGTGGGGGGTGTTCACATTTTTTGGGAGAAGTACGGCTGCTTCCATTGTTCATGAGAACATCGATGACTAATGTCTGTAACTGCAGCTCGGTACAGACTGGCATACAGGAGAGCACACGTGCGTGGCCTATCTCGTTCTCTCTTGGTTCTCTCTCTCTCACACACATATGCTTGCATTTAATTAATCATAGATTTTACAAAGCAAAGGTTTTTTTTTTTGCATACACTGATGAATAAAGAATTCTAAAGCATTAGTTTTATACAACTGGGAAATACTCACATTTGCCCTCTGGCAAGGCTGTAAATCTAAGTAAAGCTAAGATGCTGTTAGCTTAGCATAAAAGGCAGCAACAAGGAAAAACAGTCTAGCTGTGGATTTGACCAGGTGGTGACCTCAGGGGTTAAAAATGATGTCAAGACAGAAAGGGCAAAAGCAGGCCCTCAAATGGCTACTCGAGGCTGGCTCCGAACCCGAATCACTCAGAATAGGTCAAAATGCCCAACCTTTCATCTGGAATACACGTGTTTACAGCCTTTTGCCAAAATAAATAAATAAATCCTTTGGTTCTCTGTAGATAATTTCCTCAACTTTTACAACTGACACATTGCTTCTTCCCTTTAGCAGTTGCCACAATGGATCTCCTGTCTTCCATCTCACTCTGCTCGTTGAATCCTTTTCTGTCACACCAACCCTCTGCATGCCCTCCTTCACTGCATATGTGAAACCCCTCTGTGGTCTTCCTCTTTTCCTCCATATTCTTCATCCTTTGTCCATTATATCCACTATCCCCCTCTGCACATGTCCAAACTATCCCAGCCTCACCTTTCTGACTTTACCTCCAAACCACTCAACCTGAGCTGTCCCTCTGATGTTCTCATTTCTAATCCTGTCCCTTCTGGTCGCTCCCAACAAAAATCTTATCATCTTCCACCTTGCCATCTCCAGTCTGGCCTCCTGTCTTTTCAGTTGGTGCCACCCTCTCCAACCTATCCATCATAGCAGGTTATAAACCTTCCCTTTCACTTCCCTCTCCCTGCAATCCTTCTGTCACAAAATACCCCTGACACCCTGCCTCCACTCTCTTCTTCACTTCTCCTGTGCACTCTCCTGCTTTGGGTGGTTGACTCCAAGTATTTAAACTCATCCACCTTCACTTACAGTTAAGTAATGCTGTGGTACGGCCACTTTGACTGACATCTGCACAGTCCGTGGATGCCACGAGGTCTCAAAACAGGAGATTACAAACTGGTGGGTGATGTCGTGGTCGCTGTATCCATCATTTATATGCAGTCTATGCCTTACATAAAAGCTATATAGGTGAATCTCTTAATGAAGGACCTGCTGGTATGACATGGCAATGCCCTTTGTGTTAAGCTACATGCTGGTGGTATGAGAACCCTCTCAAGTCCATTTTTCAAACTGTTGATTTTTCTAGTTGCCTTTCATCCAGAAATTAAGATCATCTGAGTTTAGTGTGTAAAACGCCATAAGTCAGTTTGTTTATACGTTTCAGCGATTTTCACTTTGCTGGTGCTTTCGGGTTGAAAGTACACCTGGAGTGGTTAAAATATTTAACATAATATTCCACCACAGAGGGTTCTTTTTTGCAAGCATCTGTCCAGGGATAATCATTTAATCCATTTCAAATATTCACTGAACCAGGTTCAGCTCTCGACAAGGAGCAGGAGGAGGGAGGGAGGGAGAGAGAGAGGCTCGCTCAGCAGAACAAATTCTACTAATATCAGGGAAAAGAGAGAGAGAGAGAGAGAGAGAGAGCTGCTTCCATGCTGTGTGCGCCCTTTGTGTATGTGTGCTTTCATACGAGAGAATGTGAACCGGTGTTTGTCTGTGTGCACATTTTGACCACGCAGAGCCATGCATTCATGCGTCAGTGTTACCGGGAGCCAGTTGTGTTGCTGCAGAAAAACAGAAAGAGTCTGTGGGGGAGAGATAAGAACGGCACGGCTGCTCCAAGGACTTGCTCTACCAGCACAACGCCAGACCCAAGTTAGACAAACCTCCTTTGATGTGAGCACTGAGTAATCTCCCCTTCTGCTAGCTGCGGATAGATGCCACACTGTAGTGATGCCCAGGCCCTGATACGAGGGGGCTGCTGCCACCGGGGCTCCTGCTGTTCACTTTGTACAGTCATGAGCCTGCGGGAAGAGAAGAGAAGAGAAGAGAAGAGAAGAGAAGAGAAGAGAAGAGAAGAGAAGAGAAGAGAAGAGAAATTTGCAGCGTGACGCTGGTCTAAAATACGCTCTGAAAGGTTTCACTGAAGTTTCTCGCAGAGCAAAGTTTTACTCTGACATGGTTTAAATGCTGCTTCAGAGAAGTTCATTAGTATTGTTTTCAGTGGAGAATTGCAGTCTTCCATGCTCTAAATGCTGTTTCACAGACCTTTCCACCTTGCCAAGAACAAATTTCTGGGGGGACCCCCCCCCCCCCCCAATCCCTCTGTGTCACATCCCTTGCCAGTAAAAGAGGAAAAGAATTGGTTTCTGTACTGCATGGTGCATTTAGGAGGAGGAGGGAGGGGGGGAGGCCAGTGCCATTTCACTTTCTAATCACATCGTACCTGGGATGTGTGTTTGTCTTTCAGAGTATTTACATTTTGTCTTTTATCATTACTTAGACTATCTCCCACAGATTGGTGTGAATAAATAGAACAAGTGGACAGGACAACAGCCAGCCTTTATCTTTAGAAAAAATCACGCTCTTCCATCTCCATCTCGCCTGGTTTAATTCTCACACTAGCCTCGCTTTTGTCTTCTCTTTTGCATTTTATCTCCCACTGTGTTTTTGCCGTTTCTATTTCTGCTTTTTTCTGACTTGAGAAGCTTCTGGGAACTCTTTTTTTTAATCTTACTGGTCAAAGTCTGCAAGGAGACATTACATCAGGGAGAGAGGAAAGAGGAGGAAGAAGGATAATTCCCTCATTTAATTGGTTTCAAACTTTTTTCGCCCCTGGAGGGCCTGTTTCCTCCGCTGTTGTGGCCAAAACACGGACACTGACGCTAAACCCATTAAATTTCACTGTAATTGGTCAAGCCACGAGCTCGTGTTAGCAAAAGCTTTCACAGTTGATTGGCATTCTCCGCGGCAGTGGTCACAAATCCCAGTCATTTCCCTTGGATAAAGTAGTCAGCTTTAGACTCTTAATTTCCCCACCGTGTATTCAGCATCTGCTTTTGCAGCAGCAGCCGGTAAATGAATGGACACCTGCACCAGAACACGGCTTGTTATGTGGGAAGTCTTCCTGCCTGCACTTAGTAGCACATGCTTGTTTTTTGCTTAAAGTAGAATAAGGTTTTTAATTCAACATTATTATCGTTAATAGTCTCATTTTACAAAACAAACTCCAAGATACGAACAGGTAAAAAAGCATTTAGTGTCCATGTGAAGTGCTGGGCCACCAATTGCTGCCTGCACAGGTCCAGTCTGGTTTAGCACTGATTCCAAGTCTCTGGAAATCTACTGGACAGGCGGAATATCCCACATGATATTACAAATGTTTCTGGTGTTCTGATGATAGTGGTGGAAAATGCTGTCTGATGCACTGGTTTGAAATCTTCCATAGAGCCTGTGCGCATTTACCTCATGTTATTGCGTCTAACCATTTACTGATCCCTTGTGCCTCATGGATGGAAGCCCTGTTATCCGGGAAGAGACCACTCCTATCGAGATGGGAATGTTTTCTTTCATTATTACATGTGATCACTCACTTAAAAAAAACTTAGAGTTTGGACTTTCCTTTAATCCTGCCCTCCATCTGTGTGACTTGGGTGTAACTGTGATTCTGTTTTGCCCACAATACAGATAGATAGATAGATAGATAGATAGATAGATAGATAGATAGATAGATAGATAGATAGATAGATAGATAGATAGATAGATAGATAGATAGATAGATAGATAGATAGATAGATAGATAGATACTTTCAACGCATTTAAACGCATGCTGATCATTTCATTTAGACCTGCATGTAATGGATAAATATCACCGCTATTAGTGCTCAAAAGCAGCAGCAGCTATTTTTGACATGGTTCCACCAACTGAAGGAAGTATTCCTCTGAGTTTGGTGCATGCTGACATGATTTCACACTATTTCCGCAGATTCACGAGCGGCACATTCATGCTGCAAATCTCCTGTTCTGCACTCATCTGCAACATCCCAAAGGTGTTCTACTGGATTAAGATCTGGTGAATGGGGAGGCCTCCGAAGCCCAGGGAAGTCAATGTCGTGTCATGAAATCAATTTGAGACGACTTTTGATTTGAGACTTGGTGTGTCAGCATGCTGGAAGCGCCCATTAGGAGACGGCTTAATCATGGTCATGCAGAGGCCACTCTGATAGGCTGTGCCACTAAGACCATGCATTCACCCAACACCACCAAACTCATAGCCTGGACTACTGACACATGCACACGCAAGGCCGGTCGGTGGATGGATTCAAACTGGTGATGTCTGCTCTGAGCCGACACATCTGTAGCCTCAGATGTATGTTCTCGGCTGCCGTGGTCTTCTGCTGATGTAGCCCGTCTGCCTCGAGTTGAGAAGGGTTTTGGTTTATAAGATGCTCACAGTAATAGTACTCGTCTGACCTCTCTCTCTACAATGCACACTCCCACAGGAGCATTTGTTTTTTTTTTCCACTGACCTGTGTGGATTGCAGAGAATGTTCTGGTGAAATTCCCAGAAGTACTCAGAGCAGCCACTCTGGCACCAACGAGTCATTGAGACAGCAGCTCGCCTCCTGTTCTGGTGTAAACATTAACTGATGCTCCTGTGTTCTGTATGTGCAGGATTTTATTCATCGTATTGATTGAACCATTATATGTGCTTCCTGTATATGCCTTTTCAGAACAAAACCAAAGAAGTAAAGTAACATTTCTTATTATGCTTATTGATATACTTACGATTAGACTTATTAATAGCACTTAACGGCACATCATAAGGATCTAGGATTTGTCCACTCATTTGGTTTTTGGTTGACAAATAGGTAAACAGCAAATCAAAACCCCATTATAGTGTAATATTAGTGACCCAGGATAAATCCAAAATCAATTCAGTTTAATTCAGATTTATTTATGTAGCGCCAAATCACAACAGCAGTTGTCTCAACAACCCCAACAATCAGGTGACCCCCTACAAGCAAGCACTTGGCAACAGTGGGGAGGAAAAACTCCCTTTTAACAGGAAGAAACCTCCAGCAGAAGCAGAACCAGGGAGGGGCGGGGCCATCTGCGGTGGCCCATTGAGGGTGAATGGAGGGAGGCAGGACAAAAACACACACTGTGGATGAGAACCAGAGTTTAATAATAATAACTAATGATTAATGCAGAGTGGTGTATAAAAAACATACAGAGAGAAAAGTAGTGAGTGAAGAAGAAACGCTGTACATACTGTATATATAAATATGCAATATGGCAGCAGCCAGCACTTTGAGTCTAACAAAGCCGACAGGAGATTGGTATGAGGGCACTTGTCAGCACTTGCAGATTGTAGTAAGTAAATATATACCTCCTGTCTATTAACTGTTAATTGGCCATTATAAACTAGCTGTAGGTATAATGACATGTGACAAGCGTGAATGCTTGTCTGCCTGTATTAACCCTGTGATTACCCTGAATGAAGTTAAATAGCTGATTGATAAGCCACTGGATAGTTCTGTCCAATGATGTTAAAAGAATATTCAATTAAGTGAATATTTAGGGAGAACAATTGCTGTTTTTCTGTATATTGATGTGCTGTATGTCTAGTTAGGTTAATTGGTGATTCTAGGAATAACAAAAATATATAGATTTGATATAGAATTATAGATTTTCTGCACCAGTGGGATAATCACAGCTTGCTTGCTTACTGAGAGGTATTTGCTGTGTGTGCTTTCAAACCAAACCAAACTCCTCAGAAACGTAGCTGGCATTCACTAACAGGAGACCCTCTCTCTCGTCACATGCCCTCACTTTATTTAACATTAGAGCAACATTAATTAACGCGGCTTTGTTTTCCTGCACATGCTGCCGCCACGGCCGCCACGCGGTACAAGACACTGCAAGCACAGGGATTTAGTGTGACTTGCAGGGAGAGAGAGAGAGAAAATACTGTGGAACACAGCTATGTCAGGGTGTGTTATAGAAACCAAGAGCTGGAATGATGACGCACAGTGTGAGAGACTGGCTCAATCACTGAATGTGATTGAAGTACCACGTGTGGCACTTCAAACTCTGCCTCTCTCGATGCATTGCCCACTCCTCATTTTACCTCCTCGGCCAACCCTAAGATGTATCAGGACCAGTCACCTGCTACCCACCGCACAGCTGGACCTCTGCGCCTGACATGCTGACAAAGAAAATATAATACTTTTTTTTGTTTGGCAGTAATATTGTGGCTATTTGGGAAATGTCATAACCTCTGCTTCCTATTTGTATTCCAAGCATGTGTCTGTGTCTGTTTGCGTGTGTGAATATATTAAAATGTGTTTGGATGCATGTGCTTATTTGCACAAGCTGTACAGTGTTTGGAAGCCTGAGCGCAGGTTGTTTTGCCGGCCTGTGTGTATTTATGTACTTTTCTGTGTGTGTGTGTTTTTACATGCGTGTGTGTGTGAGAGAGAGAGAGAGAGAGAGAGGGGGGGGTTAGTGAGAAGTCACTGAGTCAATGCATGACCTTGTCTAACCGACTGGGTATCAAACTCATGACAACTAAAACTTTTCCAGCCCTAAAGCCTATTTATACACCCATACAGGCCTCTTTGATGTCGGCACTTAAAAGCACCACTAACTCACCCTGGAGGGAGAGCCCGGCACATAGAGGATGCTCTGGATGTCTCAGACTGCCTGTGTATATATATGTGTGCGTGTGTGTGTGTGTCTGTGTCCGTCTGCTCTCGTGAGTGCACGCCAGCTTACATGTGAGAGTGTGTGCGTATATGTGTGTGTGTCATTTATGAATGCCCCCCCCCTTTGTTTCAGGTGAGGTGTTTTTGTTTGTTTCTATACGTCTAAACAGTCTCGGGATATTTGATTATTCACGTTTTGAACAATGGATCCAAATCTTACAGGCAACTTTCCCTATTGTTCAGTGGATATACTGTATCTGTGTATTCTTCCGTCAGCAACAACAATCTGCGGGCTACGTCGTTCCTCATCAGCCTGCCTTACATACCACAGACTTGGGATGTCGTTGGCAGCACGCCATTTCAATTATCTTTCGCTCTCACTTTCTCCAGAGTAATCTTTTAATCTTACTGCTATCCACCGAAGTCTCAGCCCAGTCTTTGAAAATCACTTAGCATTTTTCCCCCCTCTCTTTAATGTTCATCAAATATTGAATTCTTTTTTTCTTTTTTTCAGTCTGAATGTGTGTCTTGCAGCAGCAGCCTGTGCGGACACCCGCTGCATGCTTCATAATAATAATAATAAGGATGATGATGATGATGATGATGTGGCTGGGGAGCAGCGCTTTGATGATCAGGTTCTGATGATTGTTTGTACACCACTCTTGTGCATGAACATTAGGTGTGCGTCCCTGCCAGTGGGTTTCACTGTTTTAATAACCAGTTAGCAGTTTTGTGCCTTGCAAATCTGGAAATGCATCACCAAAACGCACAGATGATGGTTTTATATATATTAATTTTTAGATGAATACTTCACTGCAGTCTCAGATCTTCACATTTGTTCAGATACTAGTGGCTGTGATTTGACTGGATCAGGTAGTATCTCATTATACTGCACCGGGACTCATATCAGTGTGGCAGTAAGCCAAGTGGAACAAAGCATTGTATTGTCTCATACTCAGTGTAATCTGTCTTTTGAAACAAGGCGTGCGAACTGTTAAGTGCAGGAGAAAAAAATTACATGTTTTGACACCGTGCCGCGACAGATGCTGCTTGTTAAGTTGTGGAGTATCATGGTGCTGCCACTGCTCATTTTCTCCCTCCTTTAGGGTTTGTTTGTTTCAGCCGCATTTGGATCAAGTCTAATTATCCATCCATCTTCATCCGCTTTATCCGAGGCCGGGTCGCGGGGGCAGCAGCCTAAGCAAAGAGGCCCAGACCTCCCTCTCCCCAGCCACCTCCTCCAGCTTATCCGGGGGAATACCAAGGCGTTCCCAGGCCAGCCGAGAGATATAATCTCTCCAGCGTGTCCTGGGTCTGCCCCGGGGCCTCCTCCCGGTGGGACATGCCTGGAACACCTCACCCAGGAGGCCCCAGGGGGCATCCTTGTCAGATGCCCGAACCACCTCAGCTGGCTCCTTTCGATGTGGAGCAGCAGCTGCTCTACTCTGAGCCCCTCCCGGATGGCCGAACTTCTCACCCTAAAGTCTAATTATCCTAAAACTATTTTGTTCAGGTCAGAATTTCAGGATTTTGAGTTACGTGAGCTCTGAAAAAGTACTTTTTTGCTGAAAAACAATGATTTTAAGTAATTTTATTTCAATTTTGCATGTAATTTTGATACAAAAATACAAAGAAAAATTAATTTAAATGGAATCTGGTCAGTGAAATTTATTTGATTGGTATATATTCAGTTTATGCTTCCATTTTCTTCTGCTTATCCAATTCAGGGTCAAACTGGGGGGACTGGAGACTATCTCAACTGCCATAGGTTGGTACACCCTGGACAGGTCACCAGTCTGTCGCAGGGCTAACACAGAGACACACACACTTACATTCAAACCTATAGGCAATTTAGAATCATCAGTTGACCTAACCCCACTAACTCCATGTCTGTGGCCTGTGGGAGGAAGTTGGATTAGCCGAATGCAGACATGAGGAGAACAATAGCAGCTACAGATGGTGGATTTGAACCAAGGACCTTCTTGCTATGAGGCAACAGTGCTGCCCTCACTTTATACCAAGCAGATTTCAGATTCAGCTGCATTTTACTCAAAAGTATTTTTTGAGTGTATCTGGTGTATCTGGGTGTGGTTGGAGACGTGGTATACTGCACCTGTTGCCACAGTTGCTATATTTCTCTGCAGGAGTGGAAGTTAAACCAGTGGAAACCACTGGAGTTGTGCCAGAAATCAAGGTTTTTGCTGCCGTGAAATTTCTCTTTAATTGAATTCTAACTAGAAGAAACTGACACGTTAGAGATCATTCCCAGCTCTGAGGATCAAAAAAATACAGCTAACAAGGCACACGCATTAAAGAACACTGGCTTTCTTCACTTGACCTTGGCCTTTCTTTCACTGGAGCTCGATTGATCCTGGTTTGATGTTTGAATGAAGACGGCTGGTTCGGGGTAAAATAAAAATTCAGGTCCTGGCACCACTCCCGCGCAGTCTGTCTCGTTGTCTGACTACCACTCTTTGCTTGGCTGCATCTGACCAAGTATCTGCCTGATTGCTCTCTCTCTCTCACTCTGTCTGTCTGTCTTTCTTTCTGCCCATCAGATCAGTGTTACTCACAGCCAAAGAGGGAGGATGTGTGAAAAGCTCATGCAGAGAGAGCAACCCCAGGAAATGCCAGCCAACGAATCACTGAAACAAGGAAAGGGTGTCTGCGCATTTGTGAGTGTGTGTGTGAGACTGATTGTGTTTGTGAGTACATGAAAAGCTACACGTGTGCGTATGTGTGTGTTGCATGTCATTTCCTTCCTTCCAGTTTTCTACCTGTCTAATTCTCTTCACTTGAATGCACAAAACCCTTAGCCTGACAGTATTACAATCCATGGCAGGAATATCAAAAAGCCCTGTTGTTCTACTTAAAACGGGACAGCTGTAAATATGCTGCCACATTCAGATGCGCATACGCGTCAAAATGCACGATGTTGCGCACAGACTCGAATGGGCAAGAGGCCGCGTTTATGTTGGCGTGTAACAGCGGCTCATGGAGTTTTAATGTTGCGTGCATACCTGCCTTAATATCACTGAAGTGGCTGTTTGAGTCGAGATGCACATGGGCAGCGTGAGGAACATGATGATGTAGTCATTTCGACACTTTAATCACAGATGATTCAACACTTAAACGCTGTGAGAGATGAAATAGAAACGTGCCCTCTGCCAATGATATTAAGCATTAATGGATAAAAAACACTTCACACACACGCACCCATGTACACACACACACTCTTGAGGGGCTACTGCAAGGAACAGTTGTGCAGCTTTATCAACCCTGTAATGGGAAGCGGTTTGTGGTATTAAAAAGGAATACGTGACTATGGCAAGCAAGTGGAGGCGGGTAGCGCTGGTCTGCTGGGAAAAGTGAGAAGGCAGGTCTCTTAAATCCCAATGACCACTACTGTGTAACACGATGCTGGTCTGGAGAGGACCGACCCTTGCCGGATACGGTCAATCACATAATAGAGTTAATATAATAATGACACACAATAAGCAAAATGCATTTTTTTACCATGCTTCAATGTTGTGTTAAAATCCAAAACCTGACATCGGCTCAAATAATGAAAGGATACTAAGCTTATTAGATGCAATATATACACTTTGAAAGCTT
Organism: Haplochromis burtoni; assembly: GCF_018398535.1. NCBI lineage: Eukaryota > Metazoa > Chordata > Actinopteri > Cichliformes > Cichlidae > Haplochromis > Haplochromis burtoni. The sequence goes on from NW_024582414.1 coordinate 882,689, forward strand.
TAAATGAGTTATTAACATAGAAAATCAAGAATTCCTGTGATTACAGCCTATACAGTAGCTTATAAAAATCAAGTCAACTCAAACTGAATATTTTCAGAATTTAAGGATCTAATGACATGCTATGTCGGCTTTTTAATGAGTTAAAGTCTTTAGAAAGTAATGTCGGGTTTTTAATTTGAAGTAAGACACCTTCATTTCATTTCATCAAGATGAGATCACCTTGGGGAAATGGCCCTTTGGAGTCTAGATGCTTGTTGCTGGTGGTGGAGAAGTCAGTGGAGACTTGGGTGAGGCTCTCTGAGGAAACGAAATGAGCTGGAGGTGTGGAGAAGGTGGGTCGCACAAATGAGAGTCTGAAAGGCAGACTGACAGAGCAGTACTGAGGCTGATTGGCTCATAGAAGGTGGCCAATAACATTACCAGACCCGAGTAACTGCATTGAGAGCATGAGAGGCGTAAAGAATAAACTCACAGACCAAACCACAAAGGAATGGTAGAATTAATAAAATCTTCCTTATTGAACTTACACATAAGCCTTATCACTTTAGACGAGGCAACGAAAGCATTGACTCTATACATTGTAAATATAACACAAAAGTTAACATAGATCATTACTCTTTATTTTGCCTGGCATAAAAGTTTTATGAGTGACTCCACATTTCATCAGCAGCAAGACGGTTTGAAATTCACTTCAAAGATCTTCTTTTTAACTGTGGGAAAAGCATCACTCCCGTCTGTGCTAACACAGGTTTAGTCATCACGGTGACACATTCTACTATAACATATTCTAACATAATGCTAAATAAAGCACAACCTTAGCATCTGAGCTGTTAGCTTTATGGATCGAGCACATAATAACTTACTATCATAGAAAAAGCACATTATTTAAAAATATACAGCCATCCATTCTCTCTATATATGAAACATCCAGACTTTACTTATGCAAACTTTACTAATGCAGCAAGTCTGCAGACTACAGTAATGATGAGAAGCATCACACAATAAAGAAAGCAAAGAAAGCGTAGTGAAATTATTCTTTTTTGTGGGCTGTAATTAAGCCACAAAGATAATCAGCTTCATTAACTGAAAAACGGAGAAAACATCATGTGCTATCTTCTGGGTAGAATATTTTTTGAAGAGAAAAAAGCCTCATCTCAGGGTTATATCTCTACATATTAGTTGAACAGTACAAAGAAACTTATCAGATGTTGAAAATAGGAAATGTTACAGTCCTTTAGAAATGCTTTTAATGTGATGGTAGCAACTATACAATGAAGTAATTATGTGGTCAAATCTTTTGACATGCATCTCATTACTGTGGCGTCTGAAATCTTTTTGAACTTGAAATTTCATTTCTCTGCTGAAGTTTCTCTCATGCCTTGAACTTGAACTAACAGAGGAATTAAAATCAGGAAACAGACATTTTGTAACATGGACACTGTCGTGCAAAAGTCTTAAGCCGCCTCTGAGTTCTTTGTGCATTGTTAGCAAAATGGGAAATACATGTAGCGATTTATTGAAACATGTGCAAACATACATGGGAATACAGTATATAAGGCAACAACTGGTTCAACTCTAGCTTGAAAGTCAATATTTGGTATGACCTTTGTTCTTCAGCACCGCCTCTTTAATTTAAGCTTTCCTGTAATTTCTTTACTAGTTTTTGGGAAAATTTCTTCAAGACATTTAAAGCTCTCCTTTGGATGTTGACTGCCTTCAAGATGACCCCTTACTACTTCAATAATCTTGAGTTTTGAGCTCTTTCATGCTAATCCATGATTGATCATGTCATTGTGTGTTTTTCTATTCAGATGTGCTTTTACTGCGTATAGATGGCTGCAGATCTCTTGAGACCTTTTTGCTACATATGTGAACCAAACATTTCAAATTTGGATTCACTTCCCCACAAGACTTGTTGCACTGATTTTTAGTGCAGTTCTTGTGTAATTTAGCGTATCTCAACCTCTCCGGTGAGGCTTCATCAAAGCTCCAATGGAGGCATCTCGCAGGTTGTATGTAAGGTCTCAGCTTTTTACAATTTCTTAAGGGCAAGAATTTCAGATGCCGTTCACGAGGTCTAGATAGTTTTTATATCACAAAACACTATTTTATGAATGTCAAGCTGTTTTCTATTTTTTGTAGATTAAACTAAAGAAATGGACACAAAGTAACCAAGTCACTAAAGATAAAATGTAAAATTGGTTCTTTGCGCTGTTGTGTGTAGACATCCTACTTGAGTTAGCTGCCTTTTTATGCTCGACCAATTTGTGGGTCAGTATTAAGTGTTTTAATGAGCAGAAAAATCGTCTGAAACGGTCAAGTACAAGGACTTTGAAAGAAATCCCAGAGAACTATTGCTCAAGACCACAATTACAAAAAGGTCTGTCTGCTTTGAAGCAAAATATAAAGAAATGAAGCATGTTCCCTCAACATGATCTGAGGGAAAAGTTGATAGGGCACCAAAAATAGTCCAAAAGCTGGACAAGGAAATGACATTCGAAGCACCTCCCGTATTGTCTAAGGCAGCGGTCCCCAACCCCCGGGCCTCGGACCGGTACCGGTCCGTGAGTCGTTTGGTACCGGGCCGCGAGAGTTGAGGCTCAGGTGTGAAATGTATGGTTTTCAGGGTTTTTATCGGTTTTCAGCGTTATTTTGTTATCGTTTTTATCGTTAACTCGGTTTTCCTGGGTCTTTTCACGTGTGTTATGAATAAATCTTCTTTTTTTCGGTACCGGTACTAGTTTTATTTTGTTGTATTTATCCGCGACACCTTAAAGGCCGGTCCGTGAAAATATTGTCGGGCATAAACCGGTCCGTGGCGCAAAAAAGGTTGGAGACCGCTGGTCTAAGGTAAGACTGAGCATCCCTTGACCACGTTAGCAAGATGGGATGTCCTCCTGTACAGCCCTGGCTCACTGTTCAACACATATTCAAATGAAACAAATGCTTATTTGAAAAAATAATGAAAAATCGCTGCTACAGCTTTATCCATCAAAGAGTGGCCAGAGGTAAAGACACAGGGTGGGTGCATGATTTCCGGCACTACAATGAGCTACAGCCATTGTGTTTGTGCATGTATAATTATGTGTGAATAATGCTGCAGAACCGTGTGGGGACCTCCCACTGTGGGACCCTGTGTTGCCAGTCCCTGTACTTTCACATCTGGCAGGAGCTTTGAAGTGGCAGGTGGGCCATCTACATGCTACACACATATACACACTGCCACCGCCACAGTGGCAAAATAAGAGACAGAGATAGGCCTTTGTTGGCAACTACAAAGACCATAGACATTACTATTTTGGTGTTCAGGGACAGATTTTGATATGGTGTAATGAAATTCACATATCTTATGTTACGAGAGGCTTCGAAAAACAACAGGAAACAGCCTTAAAACCCACATGGTTGTCAGGCACGAGTCATCTGGGATGAGCAATGACTCAAAAGTCTCACTCCTCGCATGTGGAAGACATGATCTGATACATATTCCCCTCGTGTGGTGCGTCAGAAATGAATTTCATATTTTTAAAAAAGAAGATGGGATTTACACAAATGCAGACACCCCCACACACACACGGAGAAGTGCCTGGAAATGATGTTGCAAGTGAGCGAAATTCGCAGTAGAATAAGTCAAAAATATACAGAGGAGATGTTGTCAGTTATCTGGTTGCATTATTCCAAACAGGCTATTTCCACACACAGCATGTGTGTCTCCTTTTAAGCTTTTCACTATCTGTAAAGTTTGACTAAACTACTAGTCTCTCTGGGGATGGATGAATGTGATCCCCTAGAAGATTTTGCAAGATTATCTGTACATTTTGGAAAGAGTGCATGTTTTATTTTAATCCTGCAGTTCATTTAGCTTTGTAGCAGAAACAAAATGACTGCAGGCAAACTTAGAACCTCCATTAAACCATGACTATTTCAAACAAGCTCTGAACTTATTCATACAGACACCTAGTATGGTTTTATTTAGTTGATGTCAGAAATATATATATATATATACATTCATTAAATATCAAAGGGCTCAAATATATACACACGCTAACAATTAACTTCTTGTTAGTGATCATGATTGACTACAACTGGCATTTTCTTTTTGCCAGCATGAAAAGAATTTGTCTGACCCGGACGAGCCCCCAAACTGTTACGGATTCAAATATTGGGGATGGATACAAGAGGAAAAACCACAATAACAACACTGGTCCGGCCGGGTTGAGTCAAACGATGATTTTAATGATCACACACGTGGGAGATGGACACCGTACACAGACAGCATCAGATCTCACCTCAAAAACCACATTTCCATAGTTTTATGAAATCAGGGTATTAGAATGCCCCCTCATGCGTAAGACAGGTACAATACAATCAATGTTGACAGTTTATTTAACACAGCAAAAGAACATTCTCTCCTTCCCGAGGACGGGCCCTGACTCCCGCCTATCTCCTGGAGCCAACTGTCCCCTGCGGAGACACAACATTGCAGCTACAAGGATTTCCAGATTG